>NC_068416.1:4073042-4273954 GCF_023724105.1 Carassius gibelio
TTTCAAAGTCTAGATGGGTCGGATTAACCCTTTAACTGCCATATCCCTTAAAATTTGATTGCAAGAGGGTTACTGTAAATGCTTATGCCCGCTGGGCACAGTTTTCCCGATGCCACCGGGGTGGTGTTGCACTGACGGCTTGAGCCCGCCATCGCTGCTTGCAGCCATATTTATTATTTATTCTTCTAATTTTTTTCCAAGGTTTCGGGGGCTTTTGGGGTCCTTAACATGCTTAAAAAGTCTTGAAAATTGGCACACACATTGGAACCTGCGGCCATTAGGGCCGGGCAGAGACTGATACACAGGCGTGGCACAGGGGCTCTACAGCGCCCCCTGGAATACTGAGGGCCATATATCATACATACTTGCACGTAGACACACGAAACTCGGTACACATGTAGATCTCATCAAACCAAACAACTTTCGTACTGCATGTCATAGGCTCCGCCCAACAGGAAGTTGGCTATTTTGGGTTTAGTAGTCATATTTTTCGTCAAAGTTGTGGGGGCTTTTGGGGTCCTTAACATACTCAAAAACTCTTGAAAATTTGCACACACTTTGGAATCTGTGGCCTTTAGGAGCCTGCAGAAGCTGGGACCCGGGCGTGGCACAGGGGCTCTACGGCGCCCCCTGGATCACAGTCAGAAATGTTGATGTATAGCTCACACATACTTGCCAATATTCATAAGAAACTCAGTACACATATAGATCTCATTGTGCCGAACAACTTTCATATTGAATATTATAGGCTCCGCCCAACAGGAAGTCAGCTATTTAGAGTTATGTAAAAAGCACATGCTCTGGAATTTGAAATACTTGTCATAGGTTTTTTACTCGATTGCCGCCAAACTCGGTCAACATGATCTCAAGACATTGGGGATGAAAAATTGCCAGGGGATTTTTGATATCTCGAACGGTTTGCTCGTGGCGAGGCTTTGAAATTATGGCGAGAAATGAGAAACAGGAAGTGTCTAATACCATCCACATACATTTCCTAATTTTAATCAAACTTCATCAGATTATTCATTGTATGATGTCGATCGCATATATGTGACTATTAGGAGTCAAAGTTATAGCGCCACCAACTTGCAGCAGGAAGTGTGTCATTTTTAAAATGCTTTAAATTCAGCATCTTATTTTTACTCGATTTGCTTCAAACTTCATCAGAATAATGTTAAAACACAGCCGATATAAATCTGCTGGGGGGATATTGATATCTAAAAATATTGTTGCCGTGGCAACATGTGAAACTGGAATACTTCTCAGGTGATTTTGAGGCATATAACATGCTTAGAATTTCATCAAACTCAGAACACATATCAGTATTAGTGACAGCTAGACACTGGCAAAAGTTCATAAGAGGGCGTGGAAGAGGCACTCTATAGCGCCACCTTTTGTCAAAAGTGGGGGGGTTAGTTTTAGCTACAGACACCAAACTCAGTACAAAAATTGTTCTTATCAAGACGGACAACTTTCTAATTCACAGTCATCAGCTACGACCAACAGGAAGTCGGCTATTTTGATTTGAATGTGGATTGTTTTTTACATTTAGCTGTGAATTAATGCATACTGCTCAGAGGTAAGTAACACTATACACACCAAACTTGGTCTACTTGTTGAAAAAACATTGAGGAACTTAAATTGTGAATGGGTTTTGGATAGCTTGGATGGTTTTGTCGTGGTGATTTTTTTAAATGACAGTAAAAATGGAATTATTAATTTTCCTTCATTTTTAAATTCCAAACACTTCAAAACCTTTTTTCATACAGAAAAAAAAGTTATTCTGAGTAAGTATGCATAGTTTCATGACTTTACAACACTGTATGATTAAAAGAAAATTAAAAAACTGTCAGACATCTCATCTCACTCTGTCCATCTGTTGTGTGTGCTTAGACTTCCAGTGTCTCAGAGAAAATGCGCCCCTACAGGTGCAGTTACCGGACTAAAAAAGGGAGGAGACTCTCTTTTGGTTTCACTTTTAAATCGGTTAAAATACAAATAAATACTTGGATTTAATTCACACTGACAAGCTAAACCAACATATATGATTATTATCAGGTCAGGGCTCATTAATAATTGATGTGTGGTCAGTGATACGTGAGAAACACGAGAGATGAATCACCGCTCTGAGCAGGAGCGTGTGGAATGATGAGCTCAGAAAAAAAACGAGTTTATTCTTGTTTTATAGCTATTAAAAATAAAGTATTGCAGCGATATCACACAATACACCAATTAGAACAAACCAAGAGCTAAATTAAGATGTTTTTGAACTGTTTGTGTGAAAATGAAATATTCGCGGCTGTCTATCTGAAATCATTGCCTCCGATCAGCGCGCACAGTGTCACAAGTTCAAAACAAACTAATTTATTCTTGTTTAAGAGCTTTTTAAAATAAATTATTGCCACAAATGCACACAATACACCCATTATAACACAACACGAGCTAAATACAGGTGTTTGTGACCCGTTTATGTGCGCAAGACTGTTTGAAAGCGCGACTGGCAGAATAACATGTATCTCTCGAGCTGCAGGATTCTGCCTTTCGTCGTAAGAACGGACACATCACGGACAAGATTATTTCAAAATACATAATTGCTTGGCTAATATAAACGAAAACAGCCACGTGAACATAAACTGTTGAGAAATAAATCTGAAGTGGATCGGATTTTAATATTAAGTGACCGCATATACCAGCTGCTTCTGTCTTCAATTTTAATCTATATAAAAAATAAAGCTCATTCATCTTGGCTGCTTTTTTAATGTGTGTTAGAATTTATTTATTTATTTATTATTTTGCTCTAACAAGAATTAATCTATATTTAATTAAATCAATTCAATTTTATTTTACATTTGATTTGTCCATTTCTGCATCTAAACGCATAAAAAAAACCTAAAACATGCTCTACTATACTATTGACTATTATATTTTCTTTATCGTCCAATTTATTTGGTGTACACACTTCCATTTTCATAATAAACTTGTTTGTTAGATTATACACAGTTACAGTGGTCTATAATAAATATTAACAGGTTTTATTCAAGCTGTTTAGAATGATTGCAGTAGGCTAATTTTTTTAAATGTAAATCCCCCCTAAAAATTATTGTTATTGTTTTCCAATAAATAAAAAACATTTGAAAACAATAACTGTTGTACTTTTTTATACATTTTGTATAATTTCATAGTTTATGCATTATAGTTATAAAAACAAATACATTTTGCCACTAACATAGTAATTTTAGGCCTTATCCTTTTCTGACAGTTTTAGGGATTTTAAAAAATCCTAAAAAACCTTATTTGTGCTGCAAATAATAATTTAAAACTCAAAAAGTAAATAGTCAGTTCATGCTTTATAAAGCCTTGTCCCAATATTAATAGTCAGTAGTAAGCAGTTTATAAATACAGCTATAAATAGCTTGTTCTTGGTTTATAAGCACATTTATTAAAAAGGAGAGTAAAGGGTCAGTTATCTTCCTATGAAAAATAAAAGATAAAAATAAACAAACAACCACACAGATTGATACAGAACTCAGAAATTTTATTGTGGATTTATGATAAAATCAGCCTGTAAATGAATTCATACTCCTCCTCATACTGCTCCATACTCCTTTTTCAACATGATGCCAATATACTGACATGTTAAATTGTGAATGGGTTTAGGATACCTTAAATGGTGTTGCCATAGAGATTTATTAAAGTAACAAAAAAAATGCAATAGTTATTTTACTATATCTTTAAAATTTTTCATTCTTACTCTTCATAATTTTTGTTTATATAAGTAGAAGTCATCATTTGAAGGAAGCACAGTAAGTTTCATAGCTTTGTCATTTTCAAGAGCCAGCATAAAATTAAAACTATCATAACTTATAAATCAAGCTTGCAATTCTTAGTACCAATAATGGCCACCAGATGGAGCTATAGGATCACTTTTAAATAATTATTGTAGAAACAAGTATGATTTAAATCATTTATAGAAATCTTTCAGAGAAAAATAATATGAATTTTATGTATTTTACTGATAAAATGACCCTCACTTAATTAGAATAACAAGCTGAAGTATTGTGAACTGTATATTAAGAATAATTCTTTATAGGCTTTATGGACAGATACGTTTTGAGTGACTCTTGAAGGTTCACCACCACATCCTCTTTTACCACTGTTTAAAGAATTAATCTTACAGAACAGGTGCGAATGAATTTTGGATAGCTTGAATGGTTTTGTCGTGGTGATTTTTTGAAATAATAGTAAAAAAGGAACCAGTAAATGTCTTTTAATTTTTTTAAAGTGCAGCTTCTAAACACTTCAAAAAAATTTACACATGGAAGACCAGTCATTCTGAGGAAATATGCATAGTTTCATGACTATACAACACTATATTGATGATAGAAAATTAAAAAACTATCATATATCTGATGTCACTCTGTCCCTCTCTCACTGTGGGTAATGTGTGTGTGTGTGTGTGTGTGTGTGTGTTAACTGAATTAGGTGTGAAACTATCAGGAAGCATTTAGTCTCCAGCGCCAACATTTTACAGAACTGCCACTTTCCTGGAGTCTCAGAATTACAATTTGTCAGGTTCTGAGAGATCTAAGATTCCAAAAAAAATATTTAATTAGAATATCATGAAGTATTGTGAAATACTATATATTAAGACTTTATATATAGGCTTTATGAACTGATTAGAGTGACTCGTGAAGGACCAGCACCACCTCCTCTTGTTCGATGGTTTAAGGAATATATCTTCCAGAATCCGGGATTAATATATATATATATATATATATACCCTTTAACTGCCGTATCCTTTAAAACCTCACTGCCAGAGGGATATTGTGAATGCATGTGCCCGCTGGGCACAGTTTACCTGATGCCACCAGGGTGGCGATGGCATTGGTGGCCTGAGCCCGCCATCGCTGCTTGCAGCTATATTTAGGGCTCAAGCCCGAAGGGGCGAAGAGCCCTATTGTTCTTCTAAGGACTATTCTTGTTATTATTATTTTTATTTTTTATTAAACCTTCCGGGGTGTTTTGGGGGCCTTAACATGCTCAAAAACTCTTGAAAATTGGCACACACATTGGAATCTGCGGCCATCAGGACGCCGCAGAGGCTGGGACCCGGGCGTGGCACAGGGGCTCTACAGCGCCCCCTGGAAGACAGTCAGAATTCTTGAACCATAGCTCACACACACTTGCATGTATTTATATCAAACTCGGTACACTTATAGATCTCATTGAGCCGAACAACTTTCACACTTTATGTCATAGGCTCCGCCCAACAGGAAGTCAGCTATTCAGGGCTGTTTAAAAAAAGCATGCTCTGGAATTTGAAATACTCCTCTGAGGTTTTCAACCCATTCGCCACGAAACTCGGTGAACATGATCTCAAGACATTGAGGATGAAAAATTGCGAGGGGATTTTTGATATCTCGAACGGTTTGCCCGTGGCGAGGCATGGAACTTATGGCGAGAAATGAGAAACAGGAAATGTCTAATAACATCCACATACATTTCCTGAATTTGATCAAACTTCATGGGTTTGTTCGTTGTATGATACCGATTGTATATATGTGGCTATTAAGAGTCAACGTTATAGCGCCACCAACTGGCATCAGGAAGTGTGTCATTTTCCAAATGCTTTGAATTCAGCATCTTATTTTTACTCGATTTACTTAAAACTTCATCAGAATAATGACAAAACACGGCCGATGTAAATCTGTTGTGGGGATATTGATATCTGATATAGTGTTGCCATGGCAACGTGTCAAACTTGAATGTTCTGTTATGGTGAGTTTGAGGCAGACAACAAGCTCAGATTTACATGAAACTCAAAACACATATCAGTATTAGTGATAGCTAGACAATGGCAAAAGCTTTTAAAAGGGCGTGAAGGAGGCACTCTATAGCGCCACCTTTTGTCAAAAGTGGGGGGGTTAGTTTTAGCTACAGACACCAAACTTGGTACATAAATTGTTCTTTTCAAGACGGACAACTTTCTAATTCACAGTCATCAGCTACGATCAACAGGAAGTCGGCTATTTTGATTTGAATGTGTATTTTTGAGATTTTACAGTTGTGAATTAATGAATACTCCTCACAGGGGAAGTACACTATACACACCAAACGTTGTCTACATGAAGAAAAAACATCGAGGAACTTAAATTGCGAACAGATTTTGGTTAGCTTGAACGGTTTTGTCGTGGTGATTTTTTGAAATGACAGTAAAAAGTGAAACATTAATCGTCTTGTATTTTTAAATTGCAGCTTCCAAACCTTTAAAAAACATTTTTAATTTAGAAAACCAGTGATTCTGAGGAAATATGCATAGTTTCATGACTTTACAGCACTGTATGATTAAAAGAAAATTAAAAAACTGTCAGACATCTGATCTCACTCTGTCACTGTGTGTGCTGACTCTGTGTGTGTGTGTGAGTGTGAGTGGGGGAGGGGTGTGAGCTGAGTGGCAGACAGACAGAGAGAGAGAGAGAGAGAGAGAGAGAGAGAGAGACTTAAACATCTCTTTAATCACCCGAAAAAAAACTGTATTTTAAATAGTTATTTTTTTGTTGTTGTTGCTAATTGTGCTGTTATCATTACATCTTAAGAAATATCTTAGGCCTTATCCTTTTCTGACAGTTTCAGGGATTAAAAAAAATCCTAAAAAACCTTATTTGTGCTGCAAATAATAATTTCAAACTCATTTGATACTGACCTCTGTCACCCTGTGACATGACATTTATTTGAATTTACATAATCTCAAGGATGTAACAGTAAAACTGTTCAGCTCACAGATGAAGACTAAGCTTTAATGCAAATGCTTATAAGTCATTAAAGGATTTTATAACACTGTAAAATAATGTCTAATTTGTTAACATTAGTAAATGCATTGGTAACACTTTATAATAACTGCACTCATTAGTAAATAGTCAGTTCATGCTTTATAAAGTCTTGTCCCAACTTAAATAGTCATTAATAAGCAGCTTATAAATACAGCTATAAATAGCTTGATCTTGGTTTATAAGCACATTTATTAAAAAGGAGAGTAAAGGGTCAGTTATCTTCCTATGAAAAATAAAAAAAATGAAAATAAACAAACAACAACACAGATTGATACAGAACTCAGAAATTTTATTGTGGATTTATGATCAAATCAGCCTGTAAATGAATCATACTCCTCCAAGAAGACACAAGTAGTTCACACCAAACTTTTTCAACATGATGCCAATATACTGAAGATGTTAAATTGCGAATGGGTTTAAGATACCTTAAATGGTGTGGCCATACCGATTTATTAAAGTAACATAAAAAAATACAATAGTTATTTTACTATATCTTTAACTTTCTTCATTCCAACTCTTCATAATTTTTTATATACGTAGAAGTCATCATTTGAAGGAAGCACAGTAAGTTTCATAGCTTTATCATGTCCAGGAGCCAGCATAAAATTAAAACTATCATAACATATAAATCAAGCTTGAAATTCTTAGTACCAATAATGGCCACCAGATGAAGCTATAGGATTACTTTTAAATAATTATTGTAGAAACGAATATGATTTAAATCATTTATAGAAATCTTTCAAAGAAAAATAATATGGATTTTATGTATTTTACTGATAAAATGACCCTCACTTAATTAGAATAATATGCTGAAGTATTGTGAAATACTGTGTATTAAGAATAATTCTTTATAGGCTTTATGGACAGATAAGTTTGGAGTGACTCTTGAAGGATCAGCACCACATCCTCTTTTACCACTGTTTAAAGAATTTATCTTACAGAACAGGTGCGAATGAATTTTGGATGGTGATTTTTTGAAATAACAGTAAAAAAGGAACCAGTAAATGTCTTTTATTTTTTAAAGTGCAGCTTTTAAACACTTCAACAAAATGTACACATAGAAGACAAGTCATTCTGAGGAAATATGCATAGGTTCATGACTATACAACACTATATGGATGAGAGAAAATTAAAAAACTACCATACATCTGATTTCACTCTGTCCCTCTGTCACTGTGGGTAATGTGTGTGTGTGTGTGTGTTTGTGTGTTAAGTGTGTGTGTGTTAAGTGTGTGTGCTGAGTTTGTGTGAATGTGTGAGAGAGGGGATGGGCTTGGTGTCAGAGAGAGAGAGAGAGAGGGAGGGAGACTTAATCATCTCTTTAATCACCAGCAGAACAAAAATAAGCAATTTTGTGTTGTTGTTGTTGTTTTTTCATCATTACAGCTTAAGAAATATCTTAGGCCTCAACATCAACTGTTGCTGCTTTATATAGCCTTCTCCCAAAATTAAAAGTCATTAGTAAGCATTTTATAAATACAGCTATAATTAAATTGTTCATAGTTTATATGCACATTTATTTTGAGGAGATTAAAGGCTGTAATCTTCCTAAAAAAAATAAAAAAAATAAACAAACACAGAACTCAGAAACATTTATTTCAAGATGCAATAAAAGAAAACTGTACAATATATATATATATATATATATATATATATATATATATATATATATATATATATATATATATATATATATATATATATATATACAATTGCATAAGTTTATATTTAATTATTTTTTATCAAGTCAAAAATAACAGCAAATAACAATGTCAATAAAAAAACGCAATAATATTAGAATAGCACAACAAATTGTGGAATACTATATTAAGACTTTATATATAGGCTTTATGAACAGATAGGTTTTGAGAGATTCTTGAAGTACTAGCATCACCTCCTCTTGTATGACGGCTTGAGGAATATATCTTCCAGATAGTACCGCCGCTCCTTATATGAAGAATACGCAGTCTTCGTAGGGCACCAACTCCCAGAGGGGGCACCATCCCAGTAGCTCAAAAAAAAATAAAACATGCGCCATTCTCCCATCCGCGCTCGCGACCGCTCGGACATTTGCGGATGAATGTTCATAATTGATGGATGGACATCTATGCCCGGGTAAAAGACATCAGCAATCCGGCACAGAGAAAAGAAAAATAAAGTAAAAAAAAAAAAAAACATGCATAAAGTTGTCTTGACATTGGACATTCGAGAGTCTCAAATTTAGGGCCGGTCTCTAAAGTTACATGTGATATTGTTATACACTTATCTAACGTCAGTAGCATTTGAAGAGAATGACTTACAGTCATAAAACAACTGTAATTGTCCATCTAGGTGACAGCTATAATGCACAATTAAATTGAATGTTTGATATTTATTAAAACAAACTGTAAGTCATATGTAAATTATGCTACTTTTTCACATGGGCTCACACGTAAATTTGAAGCTCAATAGCATTTGAGGAAAAAGACTTGCAGTCATAAAACAATTGTAATGTGTTCATTTAGGTGTCAGCTACGATGCACACCTTATACATTTTTTATATATATTAAAACTAAAGTGTTACTAAAGTTATATATATTGTTCTGTGTATGTGATTTCAAAGTCTAGATGGGTCGGATTAACCCTTTAACTGCCATATCCCTTAAAATTTGATTGCCAGAGGGTTACTGTAAATGCTTATGCCCGCTGGGCACAGTTTTCCCGATGCCACCGGGGTGGCGTTGCACTGATGGCTTGAGCCCGCCATCGCTGCTTGCAGCTATATTTAGGGCCCGAGCACCGAGGTGCGAGGACCCTCTTGTATCTGCTTTGTTTTTTATTATTCTTCTTCTTCTTCTTCTTCTTCTTCTTCTCCCGAATGAATCGCATTTTTGAGGGCTTTAACATGCTCAAAAAGTCATGAAACTTTGCACACTCGTCAAACCTGGTGAAAATTTTCGTCTGATATAGGATTCAGAAGAGGGTGTGGCAAAATGGCTCGACAGCGCCACCTATACCAAGAAAATCAACAGCCTTCCAGCTATGTTTCACGTACATGCACGAAAATTGGCACACATATGTAACACACCAATACCTACAAAAAAGACTCTTGGAGCGAAATTCTAAACCCAACAGGAAGTCGGTTATTTTTAATATTATGAGCATATTTTGTGTAATTTTGGTCATTTCCATGTGTTGTATTTTAACGAACTCCTCCTAGAGAGTTCTTCAAATCAACACCAAATTTGGTATGCCTAATCTAAAGGCCTTTGCGATGTTAAATTGCGAAGATCCTGACTTTTCGTTGAAGGGCGTGTCCGTGGCGGCCTGGCGAATTTCGATGATTCGCCATGAAAAATGAAGTTGCTATAACTCACACATACAATGACCAATCTGCCCCAAACTTCACATGTTTGATGAGACTCCGAACCTGAACAGATTGACATGCCCATATTCAGCTATAGTCATAGCGCCACCTATTGGCAACAGGAAGTGACATATTTTACGCTGCAACGAACTACTCCTAGAAATTTTATGACATCAATGTCTTTTTTGTGGTCAGTCTAATCTAAAGGCCTGTGCGATGTTCAGTTGTGAAGATCTTGAGTTTTCGTTAAAAGGCTTGTTCATGGCGCCGCGACGAAGTTCGATGTCTCGCCATGCGAATAAAAGATGTTATAACTCAGGCATAAGATGTCCGATCTTCCCCAAACTTCACATGTGTGATAAGAGTCCTGGCCTGAACAGATCTTCAGGCCAATATTCCACCGGGTGTGGCAGAATGGCTCTATAGCGCCACCTATACACTTTCAATGGAGTGCGCCTCGAGCTATGTTTCACGTACATGTACAAAAATTGGTACACACATGTAACACTCCAATACCTACAAAAAAGTCTCTTGGTACGAAATCCGGATCCCAACAGGAAGTTGGTTATTTTGAATTTTCCCTTCAAAATTGCTGTTGTTTTTGCCATTTTCAGGGGTTGTACTTTAACGAACTCCTCCTAGAGATTTATTCAGATCAACACCAAACTTGGTCAGTGTAATCTAAAGCCCTTTGCGATAATAAATTGCAAAGGACTTGAGGTTTCGTTAAAGGGCGGGTCCATGGCGGCCTGACAAATTTCGATGTTTCGCCATGAAAAAGGAAGTTGCTGTAACACAGACATACAATGTCCAATCTGCCCCAAACTTCACATGTTGGATAAGACTCTTGACCTGAACAGATCTACATGCCAATATTCAGTTATAGTCATAGCGCCACCTATTGGCAACAGGAAGTTACATATTTTACACTGCGACAAACTACTCCTAGAAATTTTATGACATCAATGTCTTTTTTGTGGTCAGTCTAATCTAAAGACCTGTGTGATGTTTAGTTGTGAAGATCTTGAGTTTTTGTTAAAAGGTGTGTCCATGGCGCCGTGATGAAGTTCAATGTCTCGCCATGGGAATAAAAGATGTTATAACTCAGGCATAAAATGTCCGATCTTGCCCAAACTTCACTTGTGTGATAAGGGTCCTGGCCTGGACAGATCTGAAGGCCAATATTCCATCGAGTGTGGCAAAATGGCTCAATAGCGCCACCTATACACTTTCAACGGAGTGCGTATACACTTTAAACGGAGTGCGCCTTGAGCTATGTTTCACGTATATGTACAAAAATCGGTACACATATGTAACACACCAATATCTACGAAAAAGTCTCTTGGTACGAAGTCCGAATCCCAACAGGAAGTCAGTTATTTGGAATTTTCTCTGCAAAATTAGTGTTGTTTTGGCCATTTTCAGGGGTTGTACTTTAACGAACTCCTCCTAGATATTTATTCAGATCAACACCAAACTTGGTCAGTGTAATCTAAAGCCTTTTGCGATCTTAAATTGCGAAGATCTTGAGGTTTCGTTAAAGGGCGTGTCCATGGCGGCCTGACAAATTTCATTGTTTCGCCATGAAATAGGATGTTGTTGTAACTCAGGCATAAAATGTCCAATCCTCCCCAAACCTCACATGTTCGATAAAAGTCCTGCCCTGAACACATCTGAAGGCCAATATTCCATTATAATGATAGCGCCACCTGCTGGCAACAGGAAGATTGGCACATATATGGAATAAACATTGATATATTCTACTTATATTTATGAGTTTAAACGCATATTTCTCACCGTTCACCTATTAACTAAAGCCACTCGCTGCCGGTGAGCCCGGGTGCGAGGGCCCGTTCATCGCTGCTTGCAGCTTTAATTCTTCTTCTTCTTCTTCTTCTTCTCCCGAATGAATCACATTTTTGAGGGCTTTAACATGCTCAAAAAGTCATGAAACTTTGCACACGCGTCAAACCTGGTGAAAATTTTCGTCTGATATAGGATTCAGAAGAGGGTGTGGCAAAATGGCTCGACAGCGCCACCTATACCAAGAAAATCAACAGCCTTCCAGCTATGTTTCACGTGCATGCACGAAAATTGGCACACATATGTAACACACCAATACCTACAAAAAAGACTCTTGGAGCGAAATTCTAAACCCTACAGGAAGTCGGTTATTTTTAATATTATGAGCATATTTTGTGTAATTTTGGTCATTTCCATGTGTTGTATTTTAACGAACTCCTCCTAGAGAGTTCTTCAAATCAACACCAAATTTGGTATGCCTAATCTAAAGGCCTTTGCGATGTTAAATTGCGAAGATCCTGACTTTTCGTTGAAGGGCGTGTCCGTGGCGGCCTGGCGAATTTCGATGATTCGCCATGAAAAATGAAGTTGCTATAACTCACACATACAATGACCAATCTGCCCCAAACTTCACATGTTTGATGAGACTCCGAACCTGAACAGATTGACATGCCCATATTCAGTTATAGTCATAGCGCCACCTATTGGCAACAGGAAGTGACATATTTTACGCTGCGACGAACTACTCCTAGAAATTTTATGACATCAATGTCTTTTTTGTGGTCAGTCTAATCTAAAGACCTGTGTGATGTTTAGTTGTGAAGATCTTGAGTTTTTGTTAAAAGGTGTGTCCATGGCGCCGTGATGAAGTTCAATGTCTCGCCATGGGAATAAAAGATGTTATAACTCAGGCATAAAATGTCCGATCTTGCCCAAACTTCACTTGTGTGATAAGGGTCCTGGCCTGGACAGATCTGAAGGCCAATATTCCACCGGGTGTGGCAGAATGGCTCTATAGCGCCACCTATACACTTTCAACGGAGTGCGCCTCGAGCTATGTTTCACGTACATGTACAAAAATTGGTACACACATGTAACACTCCAATACCTACAAAAAAGTCTCTTGGTACGAAATCCGGATCCCAACAGGAAGTCGGTTATTTTGAATTTTCCCTTCAAAATTGCTGTTGTTTTTGCCATTTTCAGGGGTTGTACTTTAACGAACTCCTCCTAGAGATTTATTCAGATCAACACCAAACTTGGTCAGTGTAATCTAAAGCCCTTTGCGATAATAAATTGCGAAGGACTTGAGGTTTCGTTAAAGGGCGGGTCCATGGCGGCCTGACAAATTTCGATGTTTCGCCATGAAAAAGGAAGTTGCTGTAACTCAGACATACAATGTCCAATCTGCCCCAAACTTCACATGTTGGATAAGACTCTTGACCTGAACAGATCTACATGCCAATATTCAGTTATAGTCATAGCGCCACCTATTGGCAACAGGAAGTTACATATTTTACACTGCGACATACTACTCCTAGAAATTTTATGACATCAATGTCTTTTTTGTGGTCAGTCTAATCTAAAGACCTGTGTGATGTTTAGTTGTGAAGATCTTGAGTTTTTGTTAAAAGGTGTGTCCATGGCGCCGTGATGAAGTTCAATGTCTCGCCATGGGAATAAAAGATGTTATAACTCAGGCATAAAATGTCCGATCTTGCCCAAACTTCACTTGTGTGATAAGGGTCCTGGCCTGGACAGATCTGAAGCCCAATATTCCATCGAGTGTGGCAAAATGGCTCAATAGCGCCACCTATACACTTTCAACGGAGTGCGTATACACTTTAAACGGAGTGCGCCTTGAGCTATGTTTCACGTACATGTACAAAAATCGGTACACATATGTAACACACCAATATCTATGAAAAAGTCTCTTGGTACGAAGTCCGAATCCCAACAGGAAGTCAGTTATTTGGAATATTCTCTGCAAAATTAGTGTTGTTTTGGCCATTTTCAGGGGTTGTACTTTAACGAACTCCTCCTAGATATTTATTCAGATCAACACCAAACTTGGTCAGTGTAATCTAAAGCCTTTTGCGATCTTAAATTGCGAAGATCTTGAGGTTTTGTTAAAGGGCGTGTCCATGGCGGCCTGACAAATTTCATTGTTTCGCCATGAAATAGGATGTTGTTGTAACTCAGGCATAAAATGTCCAATCCTCCCCAAACCTCACATGTTCGATAAAAGTCCTGCCCTGAACACATCTGAAGGCCAATATTCCATTATAATGATAGCGCCACCTGCTGGCAACAGGAAGATTGGCACATATATGGAATAAACATTGATATATTCTACTTATATTTATGAGTTTAAACGCATATTTCTCACCGTTCACCTATTAACTAAAGCCACTCGCTGCCGGTGAGCCCGGGTGCGTGGGCCCGTTCATCGCTGCTTGCAGCTTTAATTAGGGCCTGAGCACCGATGGTGTGAGGACCCTCTTGGAATTGCTCCGTTTATTATTATTATTATTATTATTCTTCTTCTCTAAGATGAATCGCATTTTTGAGGGCCTAAACATGCTCGAAAAGTCATGAAACTTTGCACACACCTCAGAACTGGCGAAAATTTACGTCTGATATGGGTTTCAGAAGTGGGTGTGGCAAAATGGCTCAACAGCGCCACCTATACACATTCAACGGTGTGCGCCTCGAGCTACGTTTCATGTACATGTATGAAAATCGGTATACACATGTAACTCTTCAATACCTACAAAAAAGTCTCTTGGAGCAAAATCCGAAACCCAACAGGAAGTCGGTTATTTCTAATATTATGAGCAAATTTTGTGTCATTTTTGTCATTTCCATGCGTTGTATTTTAACGAACTCCTCCTAGAGATTAATTCAGATCAACACCAAATTTGGTATGCCTAATCTAAAGGCCTTTGCGATGTTGAATTGCGAAGCTTTTGAGTTTTCGTTAAAGGGCCTGTGTGTGGCGGCCTGGCGAATTTCGATGATTCGCCATGAAACAGGAAGTTGCTATAACTCAGACATACAATGACCAATCTGCCCCAAACTTCACATGTTTGATGAGACTCCTGTCCTGAACAGTTTGACATGACCATATTCAGTTATAGTCATAGCGCCACCTATTGGCAACAGGAAGTGACATATTTTACGCTGCGACAAACTACTCCTAGAAATTTTTGACATCAATGTATTTTTTGTAGTCAGTCTAATCTAAAGGCCTGTACGATGTTAAATTGAGAAGATCTTGAGTTTTCGTTAAAGGGCGTGTCCATGGCGCCATGTCAAAGTTCGATGTCTCGCCATGGGAGTAGAAGTTGCTGTAACTCAGTCATAAAATATCAGATCTTGCCCAAACTTCAAATGTTTGATAAGAGTACTGACCTGAACACATCTGGAGGCTAATATTCCATTTGGTGTGGCAAAATGGCTCGATAGCGCCACCTATACATTTTCAATGGAGTGCGCCTCGAGCTACATGTCATATACATGTACGAAAATCGGTAAACATATGTAACACACCAATAGCTACAAAAAAGTCTCTTGGTACGAAATCCGAATCCCAACAGGAAGTCGGTTATTTTTAATTTTCCCTGCAAAATTGGTGTTGTTTTTGTCATTTTCAGGGGTTGTATTTTAACGAACTCCTCCTAGAGATTTATTCAGATCAACACCAAACTTGGTCAGTGTAATCTAAAGCCCTTTGCCATTTTAAATTGCGAAGGAATTGAGGTTTCGTTAAAGGGCGTGTCCATGGCGGCCTGACAAATTTCGATGATTCGCCGTGAAAAATGATGGTGCTATAACTCACACATACAATGTCCAATCTGCCCCAAACTTCACATTTTTGTTAAGACTCTTCACCTGAACAGATCTACATGCCAATATTCAGTTATAGTCATAGCGCCACCTATTGGCAACTGGAAGTGACATATTTTACACTGTGACAAACTACTCCTAGAAATTTTATGACATCAATGTCTTTTTTGTGGTCAGTCTAATCTAAAGACCTGTGTGATGTTTAGTTGTGAAGATCTTGAATTTTTGTTAAAAGGCATGTCCATGTCGCCATGACGAAGTTCGATGTCTCGCCATGGGAATAAAAGATGTTATAACTCAGGCATAAAATGTCCGATCTTGCCCAAACTTCACATGTGTGATAAGGGTCCTGGCTTGAACACATCTGAAGGCCAATATTCCATTATAACGATAGCGCCACCTGCTGGCAACAGGAAAATTGGCACACATATGGAATAAACTTTGATATATTGCACTTATATTTATGAGTTTAAATGCATGTTTCTCAACGTTCACCTTTTTACTAAAGCCACACGATGGCGGTGAGCCCGGGTGCGAGGGCCCGTTCATCGCTGCTTGCAGCTTTAATTATTCTTCTTCTTCTTCTTCTTCTCCCGAATGAATCGCATTTTTGAGGGCTTTAACATGCTCAAAAAGTCATGAAACTTTGCACACTCGTCAAACCTGGTGAAAATTTTCGTCTGATATAGGATTCAGAAGAGGGTGTGGCAAAATGGCTCGACAGCGCCACCTATACCAAGAAAATCAACAGCCTTCCAGCTATGTTTCACGTACATGCACGAAAATTGGCACACATATGTAACACACCAATACCTACAAAAAAGACTCTTGGAGCGAAATTCTAAACCCAACAGGAAGTCGGTTATTTTTAATATTATGAGCATATTTTGTGTAATTTTTGTCATTTCCATGTGTTGTATTTTAACGAACTCCTCCTAGAGAGTTCTTCAAATCAACACCAAATTTGGTATGCCTAATCTAAAGGCCTTTGCGATGTTAAATTGCGAAGATCCTGACTTTTCGTTGAAGGGCGTGTCCGTGGCGGCCTGGCGAATTTCGATGATTCGCCATGAAAAATGAAGTTCCTATAACTCACACATACAATGACCAATCTGCCCCAAACTTCACATGTTTGATGAGACTCCGAACCTGAACAGATTGACATGCCCATATTCAGTTATAGTCATAGCGCCACCTATTGGCAACAGGAAGTGACATATTTTACGCTGCGACAAACTACTCCTAGAAATTTTATGACATCAATGTCTTTTTTGTGGTCAGTCTAATCTAAAGGCCTGTACGATGTTCAGTTGTGAAGATCTTGAGTTTTCGTTAAAAGGCTTGTTCATGGCGCCGCGACGAAGTTCGATGTCTCGCCATGGGAATAAAAGATGTTATAACTCAGATATAAAATGTCCGATCTTCCCCAAACTTCACATGTGTGATAAGAGTCCTGGCCTGAACAGATCTGCAGGCCAATATTCCACCGGGTGTGGCAGAACAGCTCTATAGCGCCACCTGTACACTTTCAACGGAGTGCGCCTCGAGCTATGTTTCACGTACATGTACAAAAATTGTATTACACATGTAACACTCCAATACCAACAAAAAAGTCTCTTGGTACGAAATCCGGATCCCAACAGGAAGTCGGTTATTTTGAATTTTCCCTTCAAAATTGGTGTTGTTTTTGCCATTTTCAGGGGTTGTACTTTAACGAACTCCTCCTAGAGATTTATTCAGATCAACACCAAACTTGGTCAGTGTAATCTAAAGCCCTTTGCGATAATAAATTGCGAAGGACTTGAGGTTTCGTTAAAGGGCGGGTCCATGGCGGCCTGACAAATTTCGATGTTTCGCCATGAAAAAGGAAGTTGCTGTAACTCAGACATACAATGTCCAATCTGCCCCAAACTTCACATGTTGGATAAGACTCTTCACCTGAACAGATCTACATGCCAATATTCAGTTATAGTCATAGCGCCACCTATTGGCAACAGGAAGTTACATATTTTACACTGCGACAAACTACTCCTAGAAATTTTATGACATCAATGTCTTTTTTGTGGTCAGTCTAATCTAAATACCTGTGTGATGTTTAGTTGTGAAGATCTTGAGTTTTTGTTAAAAGGTGTGTCCATGGCGCCGTGATGAAGTTCGATGTCTCGCCATGGGAATAAAAGATGTTATAACTCAGGCATAAAATGTCCGATCTTGCCCAAACTTCACTTGTGTGATAAGGGTCCTGGCCTGAACAGATCTGAAGGCCAATATTCCATCGAGTGTGGCAAAATGGCTCGATAGCGCCACCTATACACTTTCAACGGAGTGCGTATACACTTTAAACGGAGTACGCCTCAAGCTATGTTTCACGTACATGTACAAAAATCGGTACACACATGTAACACACCAATATCTACGAAAAAGTCTCTTGGTACGAAATCCGAATCCCAACAGGAAGTCAGTTATTTCGAATTTTCTCTGCAAAATTAGTGTTGTTTTGGCCATTTTCAGGGGTTGTACTTTAACGAACTCCTCCTAGATATTTATTCAGATCAACACCAAACTTGGTCAGTGTAATCTAAAGCCTTTTGCGATCTTAAATTGCGAAGATCTTGAGGTTTCGTTAAAGGGCGTGTCCATGGCGGCCTGACAAATTTCGATGTTTCGCCATGAAGTAGGATGTTGTTGTAACTCAGGCATAAAATGTCCAATCCTCTCCAAACCTCACATGTTCGATAAAAGTCCTGCCCTGAACACATCTGAAGGCCAATATTCCATTATAATGATAGCGCCACCTGCTGGCAACAGGAAGATTGGCACATATATGGAATAAACATTGATATATTCTACTTATATTTATGAGTTTAAACGCATATTTCTCACCGTTCACCTATTAACTAAAGCCACTCGCTGTCGGTGAGCCCGGGTGCGAGGGCCCGTTCATCGCTGCTTGCAGCTTTAATTAGGGCCCGAGCACCGAGGTGCGAGGACCCTCTTGTATCTGCTTTGTTTTTTATTATTAGGGCTCAAGCCCAAAGGGCGAGAGGCCTATTGTTTTCCTTAGGATTATTTTTTATTATTATTATTATTATTAGGGCTCAAGCCCGAAGGGGCGAAGAGCCCTATTGTTCTTCTAAGGATTATTTAGGGCTCAAGCCCGAAGGGGCGAAGAGCCCTATTGTTCTTCTAAGGATTATTCTTGTTATTATTATTATTATTATTTTTATTTTTTATTAAACCTTCCGGGGGTTTTTGGGGGCCTTAACATGCTCAAAAACTCTTGAAAATTGGCACACACATTGGAATCTGCGGCCATCAGGACGCCGCAGAGGCTGGGACCCGGGCGTGGCACAGGGGCTCTACAGCGCCCCCTGGAACACAGTCAGAAATCTTGAACCATAGCTCACACACACTTGCATGTATTTATATGAAACTCAGTAGACTTATAGATCTCATTGAGCTGAACAACTTTCACACTTTATGTCATAGGCTCCGCCCAACAGGAAATCAGCTATTCAGGGCTGTTTAAAAAAAGCATGCTCTGGAATTTGAAATACTCCTCTGAGGTTTTCAACCCGTTCGCCACGAAACTCGGTGAACATGATCTCAAGACATTGAGGATGAAAAATTGCGAGGGGATTTTTGATATCTCGAACGGTTTGCCCGTGGCGAGGCGTGGAACTTATGGCGAGAAATGAGAAATAGGAAATGTCTAATAACATCCACATACATTTCCTGAATTTGATCAAACTTCATGGGTTTGTTCGTTGTATGATACCGATTGTATATATGTGACTATTAAGAGTCAACGTTATAGCGCCACCAACTGGCAGCAGGAAGTGTGTCATTTTCCAAATGCTTTGAATTCAGCATCTTATTTTTACTCGATTTGCTTAAAACTTCATCAGAATAATGACAAAACACGGCCGATGAAAATCTGTTGTGGGGATATTGATATCTGATATAGTGTTGCCATGGCAACGTGTCAAACTTGAATATTCTGTTATGGTGATTTTGAGGCAGATAACAACCTCAGATTTACATGAAACTCAAAACACATATCAGTATTAGTGATAGCTAGACAATGGCAAAAGCTTTTAAAAGGGCGTGAATGAGGCACTCTATAGCGCCACCTTTTGTCAAAAGTGGGGGGGTTAGTTTTAGCTACAGACACCAAACTTGGTACATAAATTGTTCTTATCAAGACGGACAACTTTCTAATTCACAGTTATCAGCTACGACCAACAGGAAGTCGGCTATTTTGATTTTAATGTGTATTTTTTGAGATTTTACAGTTGTGAATTAATGAATACTCCTCACAGGGGAAGTACACTATACACACCAAACTTTGTCTACATGAAGAAAAAACATCGAGGAACTTAAATTGCGAACAGATTTTGGTTAGCTTGAACGGTTTTGTCGTGGTGATTTTTTGAAATGACAGTAAAAAAGGGAAACATTAATTGTCTTGTATTTTTAAATTGCAGCTTCCAAACACTTCAAAGCATTTTTTCATACAGATATCAAATAATTCTGAGGAAATATGCATAGTTTCACGACTTTACAACACTGTATGGGTAAAAGAAAATGTGAAAACTGTCAGACTTCTCAACTGACATGATCTCACTCTGGCCACTCTGTCTGTGTGAGGAAAGGGAGGGGGAGAGGGAGGGGGAGTGTGAGGGGGTTGGTGACTGTGAATTTTTGGTGACTGACAGTGTGTGTGGACTGTAGGGAGGGGCTGTCTGGCAGAGAGAGAGAGAGAGAGAGAGAGAGACCTTATCATCCCTTTAATAATCAGGAAAAAAATATCTGTATTTTAAATTGTTATTGTTTTTGTTGTTGCTAATGGTGGCGTTTTTTTCCTTTCATTACAGGTTAAGAAATCTCTTAGGCCTTATCCTTTTCTGGCAGTTTTAGGGATTTAAAAACATCCTAAGAATCCTTATTTATGCTGCAAATAATAATTTAAAACTCATTTGATACTGACCTATGACAAACTGTGACGTGACATGACATTTATTAATCTCATGGATGTAACAGTAAAACTCTTAAACTGACAGATAAAGCTGCAATGCAAGCAAAACTATTTCACAAATGCTTATAGGTTATTAAAATCATTACAAAACACTAATAAATTATTTAAGGATTTGGTAACACTGTAAAATAATGTCTAATTTGTTAACATTAGTAAATGCATTGGTAACACTTTATAATAATGGCACTCATTAGCTAAGCATTAGTAAATAGTTCATGATTATAAAGCCTTTTCGCTTAATAATAGTCATTATAAAGCAGTAATACATCTATAAATAAATTGTTCTTGGTTTAAAAGCACATATATTACAAAGGAGATTAAAGTCTCAGTTGTCTCATAAAATAAATAAATAAATAAACACAACCCAGTTTGATTCAGAATTCAGAAATATTTATTTCAAGATGCAATAAAAGGAAACTGTACACTTAAATAGCTTTTGAGCGATTCTTGAAGGACTAGCATCACCACTTCTTGTACGATGGTTTGAGGAATATATCTTCCAGATAGTACCGCCGCTCCCTATATGCAGAGTATGCAGTATTCGCAGGGCACCAAATCCCAGAAGGGGCACCATCCCAGTTGCTCAAAAAAAAAAAGAAAAAAAAGAAAAAAAACATGCGCCATTCTCCCATCCGCGCTCGTGACAGATCACACCACATGTTTGCGGCTGAATGTTCGTAATTGATGGATGGACATCTATGCCTGGGTATAGGACATCAGCAATCCGGCACAGAGAAAAGAAAACTAAAGAAAGAAAAAAAAAAACAGGCATAAAGCTGTCTTGACATTGGACATTCGAGAGTCTCAAATTTAGGGACGGTCTCTAAAGTTACATGTGATATTGTTATACACTTTTCTAACGTCAGTAGCATTTGAAGAGAATGACTTACAAAAACAACTGTAATTGTTCATCTAGGTGACAGCTATAATGCACAATTAATTTGAATGTTTGATATTTATTACAACAAACTGTAAGTCATATGTAAATTATGCTACTATTTCACATGGGCTCAAATGCAAATTTGAAGCTCAATAGCATTTGAGAAGAAAGACTTGCAGTCACAAAACAATTGTAATGTGTTCATATAGGTGATGGCTATAATGCACACCTTATAAATTTTTTATAAATATAAAAATAATGTGTTACTAAAGTTATATATATTGTTCTGTGTATGTGATTTCAAAGTCTAGATTGGTCGGATTAACCCTTTAACTGCCGCATCCCTTAAAATTGTATTGTCAGAGGGTTACTGTAAATGCTTATGCCCGCTGGGCACAGTTTTCCTGATGCCACCGGGGTAGCGTTGCATTGATGGCTTGAGCCCGACATCGCTGCTTGCAGCTATATTCTTGTTATTATTATTTTTATTTTTTATTAAACCTTCCGGGGTGTTTTGGGGGCCTTAACATGCTCAAAAACTCTTGAAAATTGGCACACACATTGGAATCTGCGGCCATCAGGACGCCGCAGAGGCTGGGACCCGGGCGTGGCACAGGGGCTCTACAGCGCCCCCTGGAAGACAGTCAGAATTCTTGAACCATAGCTCACACACACTTGCATGTATTTATATCAAACTCGGTACACTTATAGATCTCATTGAGCCGAACAACTTTCACACTTTATGTCATAGGCTCCGCCCAACAGGAAGTCAGCTATTCAGGGCTGTTTAAAAAAAGCATGCTCTGGAATTTGAAATACTCCTCTGAGGTTTTCAACCCGTTCGCCACGAAACTCGGTGAACATGATCTCAAGACATTGAGGATGAAAAATTGCGAGGGGATTTTTGATATCTCGAACGGTTTGCCCGTGGCGAGGCATGGAACTTATGGCGAGAAATGAGAAACAGGAAATGTCTAATAACATCCACATACATTTCCTGAATTTGATCAAACTTCATGGGTTTGTTCGTTGTATGATACCGATTGTATATATGTGGCTATTAAGAGTCAACGTTATAGCGCCACCAACTGGCAGCAGGAAGTGTGTCATTTTCCAAATGCTTTGAATTCAGCATCTTATTTTTACTCTATTTACTTAAAACTTCATCAGAATAATGACAAAACACGGCCGATGTAAATCTGTTGTGGGGATATTGATATCTGATATAGTGTTGCCATGGCAACGTGTCAAACTTGAATGTTCTGTTATGGTGAGTTTGAGGCTGACAACAAGCTCAGATTTACATGAAACTCAAAACACATATCAGTATTAGTGATAGCTAGACAATGGCAAAAGCTTTTAAAAGGGCGTGAAGGAGGCACTCTATAGCGCCACCTTTTGTCAAAAGTGGGGGGGTTAGTTTTAGCTACAGACACCAAACTTGGTACATAAATTGTTCTTTTCAAGACGGACAACTTTCTAATTCACAGTCATCAGCTACGATCAACAGGAAGTCGGCTATTTTGATTTGAATGTGTATTTTTGAGATTTTACAGTTGTGAATTAATGAATACTCCTCACAGGGGAAGTACACTATACACACCAAACGTTGTCTACATGAAGAAAAAACATCGAGGAACTTAAATTGCGAACAGATTTTGGTTAGATTGAACGGTTTTGTCGTGGTGATTTTTTGAAATGACAGTAAAAAGTGAAACATTAATCGTCTTGTATTTTTAAATTGCAGCTTCCAAACCTTTAAAAAACATTTTTAATTTAGAAAACCAGTGATTCTGAGGAAATATGCATAGTTTCATGTCTTTACAGCACTGTATGATTAAAAGAAAATTAAAAAACTGTCAGACATCTGATCTCACTCTGTCACTCTGTGTGCTGACTCTGTGTGTGTGTGTGAGTGTGAGTGGGGGAGGGGTGTGAGCTGAGTGGCAGACAGACAGAGAGAGAGAGAGAGAGAGAGAGAGAGAGACTTAAACATCTCTTTAATCACCAGAAAAAAAACTGTATTTTAAATAGTTATTTTTTTGTTGTTGTTGCTAATTGTGCTGTTATCATTACATCTTAAGAAATATCTTAGGCCGTATCCTTTTCTGACAGTTTCAGTGATTAAAAAAAATCCTAAAAAACCTTATTTGTGCTGCAAATAATAATTTCAAACTCATTTGATACTGACCTCTGTCACCCTGTGACATGACATTTATTTGAATTTACATAATCTCAAGGATGTAACAGTAAAACTGTTCAGCTCACAGATGAAGACTAAGCTTTAATGCAAGCAGAACTATTTCACAAATGCTTATAGGTTAATGAAATCATAACAAAACACTTTTAAATTATTTAAGGATTTGGTAACACTTTAAAATAATGTCTCAATTGTTAACATTAGTAAATGCATTGGTAACACTTCATAATAGCTGCAATTCTTAGCTAAGCATTAGTAAATAGTCAGTTCATGCTTTATATAGCCTTCTCCCAAAATTAATATTTTAGTAAGCATTTTATAAATACAGCTATAATTAAATTGTTCATGGTTTATATGCACATTTATTTTGAGGAGATTAAAGGCTGTAATCTCCCTAAAAAAATGTGAAATAAAAAATAAAATAAATAAAATAAACAAACACAGAACTCATAAATATTTATTTCAAGATGCAATAAAAGAAAACTGTACACTTGAATTTATATATATATATATATATATATATATATATATATATATATATATATATATACACACACAATTGCATAAGTTTATATTTAAAAATGTTTAGCAAGTGTACAGCTAATAATAATAATAATGCATTTTATTTAGTTTTAGCTACAGACACCAAACTCGGTACTTAAATTGTTCTTATCAAGACGGACAACTTTCTAATTCACAGTCATAAGCTACGATCAACAGGAAGTCAGCTATTTTGATTTGAATGTGTATTTTTGAGATTTTACAGTTGTGAATTAATGCATACTCCTCACATGGGAAGTACACTATACACACCAAACTTTGACTACATGAAGAAACAATATCGAGGAACTTAAATTGCGAACGGATTTTGGTTAGCTTGAACGGTTTTGACGTGGTGATTTTTTGAAATGACAGTAAGAAGGGAAACATTAATTGTATTGTATGTCTAAATTGCAGCTTCCAAACACTTCAAGGCATGTTTTCATACAGAGATCAAATCATTATGAGGAAATATGCATAGTTTCATGACTTTACAACACTGTATGGATAAAAGAAAAGAAAAAACTGTCAGACTTCTCAACTGACATGATCTCACTCTGGCCACTCCGTCTGTGTGAGGAAAGGGAGGGGGAGAGGGAGGGGGAGTGTGAGTGTGAGGGGGTTGGTGACTGTGAATCTTTGGTGACTGACAGTGTGTGTGGATTGTAGGGAGGGGCTGTCTGGCAGAGAGAGAGAGAGAGAGAGAGAGAGAGAGAGAGACCTAATCATTCCTTTAATAATCAGGAAAAAAAATCTATATTTTAAATTGTTATTGTTTTTGTTGTTGCTAATGGTGGTGTTTTTTTCCTTTCATTACAGGTTAAGAAATCTCTTAGGCCTTATCCTTTTCTGACAGTTTTTGGGATTTAAAAACATCCTAAGAAGCCTTATTTGTGCTGCAAATTATAATTTCAAAATCATTTGATACTGACCTATGACAACCTGTGACATGACATGACATTTATTAATCTCATGGATGTAACAGTAAAACTCTTCAACTGACAGATTAAGCTGCAATGCAAGCAAAACTATTTCACAAATGCTTATAGGTCATTAAAATCATTACAAAACACTAATAAATTATTAAAGGGTTTGGTAACACTGTATAATAATGTCTAATTTGTTAACATTAGTAAATGCATTGGTAACACTTTATAATAACTGCACTCATTAGCTAAGCATTAGTAAATAGTTCATGATTATAAAGCCTTTTCCCTTAATAATAGTCATTATTAAGCAGGAATACATCTCTAATTACATTGTTCTTGGTTTAAAAGCACATATATTACAAAGGAGATTAAAGTTTCAGTTGTCTTATAAAATAAATCAATAAACACAACCCAGTTTGATTCAGAATTCAGAAATATTTATTTCAAGATGCAATAAAAGGAAACTGTACACTTGAAAAGGTTTTGAGCGATTCTTGAAGGACTAGCATCACCTTCACTTGTACGATGGTTTGAGGAATATATCTTCCAGATAGTACCGCCGCTCCCTATATGCAGAGTATGCAGTCTTCGTAGAGCACCAACTCCCAGAGGGGGCACCAGTTGCTCAAAAAAAACAAAACAAATATGCGCCATTCTCCCATCCGCGTTCGCGACCACTCAATAGCATTTGAGAAGAAAGACTTGTAGTCACAAAACAATTGTAATGTGTTCATATAGGTGTCAGCTACAATGCACACCTTATACATTTTTTATACATTTTAAAATAAAGTGTTACTAAAGTTATATATATTGTTCTGTGTATGTGATTTCAAAGTCTAGATTGGTCGGATTAACCCTTTAACTGCCACATCCCTTAAAACTTGATTGTCAGAGGGTTACTGTAAATGCTTATGCCCGCTGGGCACAGTTTTCCCGATGCCACCACGGTGGCGTTGCACTGATGGCTTGAGCCCGACATCGCTGCTTGCAGCTATATTTATTATTATTATTCTTCTTCTCTAAGATGAATCGCATTTTTGAGGGCCTAAACATGCTCGAAAAGTCATGAAACTTTGCACACACCTCAGAACTGGCGAAAATTTACGTCTGATATGGGTTTCAGAAGTGGGTGTGGCAAAATGGCTCAACAGCGCCACCTATACACGTTCAACGGTATGCGCCTCGAGCTACGTTTCATGTACATGTATGAAAATCGGTATACACATGTAACTCTCCAATACCTACAAAAAAGTCTCTTGGAGCAAAATCCGAAACCCAACAGGAAGTCGGTTATTTCTAATATTATGAGCAAATTTTGTGTCATTTTTGTCATTTCCATGCATTGTATTTTAACGAACTCCTCCTAGAGATTAATTCAGATCAACACCAAATTTGGTATGCCTAATCTAAAGGCCATTGCGATGTTAAATTGTGAAGCTTTTGAGTTTTCGTTGAAGGGCCTGTGTGTGGCGGCCTGGCGAATTTCGATGATTCGCCATGAAACAGGAAGTTGCTATAACTCAGACATACAATGACCAATCTGCCCCAAACTTCACATGTTTGCTGAGTCTCCTGTCCTGAATAGTTTGACACGACCATATTCAGATATAGTCATAGCGCCACCTATTGGCAACAGGAAGTGACATATTTTACGCTGCGACAAACTACTCCTAGAAATTTTTGACATCAATGTCTTTTTTGTCGTCAGTCTAATCTAAAGGCCTGTACGATGTTAAATTGAGAAGATCTTGAGTTTTCGTTAAAGGGCGTGTCCATGGCGCCATGTCAAAATTCGATGTCTCGCCATGGGAGTAGTTGTTGTTGTAACTCAGTCATAAAATATCAGATCTTGCCCAAACTTCAAATGTTTGATAAGAGTACTGACCTGAACACATCTGGAGGCTAATATTCCATTGGGTGTGGCAAAATGGCTCGATAGCGCCACCTATACATTTTCAATGGAGTGCGCCTCGAGCTACATGTCATATACATGTACGAAAATCGGTAAACATATGTAACACACCAATAGCTACAAAAAAGTCTCTTGGTACGAAATCCGAATCCCAACAGGAAGTCGGTTATTTTTAATTTTCCCTGCAAAATTGGTGTTGTTTTTGTCATTTTCAGGGGTTGTATTTTAACGAACTCCTCCTAGAGATTTATTCAGATCAACACCAAACTTGGTCAGTGTAATCTAAAGCCCTTTGCCATGTTAAATTGCGAAGGAATTGAGGCTTCGTTAAAGGGCGTGTCCATGGCGGCCTGACAAATTTCGATGATTCGCCATGAAAAATGATGGTGCTATAACTCACACATACAATGTCCAATCCGCCCCAAACTTCACATTTTTGATAAGACTCTTCACCTGAACAGATCTACATGCCAATATTCAGTTATAGTCATAGCGCCACCTATTGGCAACTGGAAGTGACATATTTTACACTGTGACAAACTACTCCTAGAAATTTTATGACATCAATGTCTTTTTTGTGGTCAGTCTAATCTAAAGACCTGTGTGATGTTTAGTTGTGAAGATCTTGAGTTTTTGTTAAAAGGCATGTCCATGTCGCCATGACGAAGTTCGATGTCTCGCCATGGGAATAAAAGATGTTATAACTCAGGCATAAAATGTCCGATCTTGCCCAAACTTCACATCTGTGATAAGGGTCCTGGCTTGAACACATCTGAAGGCCAATATTCCATTATAACGATAGCGCCACCTGCTGGCAACAGGAAGATTGGCACACATATGGAATAAACTTTGATATATTGCACTTATATTTATGAGTTTAAATGCATATTTCTCAACGTTCACCTTTTTACTAAAGCCACACGATGGCGGTGAGCCCGGGTGCGAGGGCCCGTTCATCGCTGCTTGCAGCTTTAATTATTAGGGCTCAAGCCCAAAGGGCGAGAGGCCTATTGTTTTCCTTAGGATTATTTTTTATTATTATTATTATTATTATTATTATTATTATTTTTTTTTTTTTTTTTTTTTTTTTTCCAACGTCTCGGGGGCTTTTGGGGCCCTTAACGTGCTTAAAAAGTCTTGAAAATTGGCACACAGATTGGAACCTGCGGCCATTAGGGCCGGGCAGAGACTGATACACGGGCGTGGCACAGGGGCTCTACAGCGCCCCCTGGAATATGGAGGGCCATATATCATACATTCTTGCTCGTAGACGTATGAAACTCGGTACACATATAAATCTCATCAATCCAAACAACTTTTGTATTGCATATCATAGGCTCCGCCCAACAGGAAGTTGGCTATTTAGGGTTTAGTATTCAAATTTTTCGTCAAAGTTGTGGGGGCTTTTGGGGTCCTTAACATACTCAAAAACTCTTGAAAATTTGCGCACACTTTGGAATCTGTGGCCTTTAGGAGCCTGCAGAGGCTGGGACCCGGGCGTGGCACAGGGGCTCTACGGCGCCCCCTGGAACACAGTCAGAAATGTTGATGTATAGCTCACACATACTTGCACATATTCATATGAAACTCAGTACACATATAGATCTCATCGTGCCAAACAACTTTCGTATTGCATGTCATAGGCTCCGCCCATCAGGAAGTCAGCTATTTAGAGTTATGTAAAAAGCGCATGCTCTGGAATTTGAAATACTTGTCATAGGTTTTTTTCTCGATTGCCGCCAAACTCGGTCAACATGATCTCAAGACACTGGGGATGAAAAATTGCCAGGGGATTTTTGATATCTCGAACGGTTTGCTCGTGGCGAGGCGTTGAAATTATGGCGAGAAATGAGAAACAGGAAGTGTCTAATACCGTCCACATACATTTCCTGATTTTAATCAAACTTCATCAGATTATTCGTTGTATGATGTCGATCGCATATATGTGACTATTAGGAGTCAAAGTTATAGCGCCACCAACTGGCAGAAGGAAGTGTGTCATTTTCAAAATGATTTGAATTCAGCATCTTATTATTACTCGATTTGCTTCAAACTTCATCAGAATAATGTTAAAACACAGCCGATATAAATCTGCAAGGGGGATATTGATATCTAAAAAATTGTTGGCGTGGCAACATGTCAAACTGGAATACTTCTCAGGTGATTTTGAGGCAAATAACATACTTAGAATTTCACAAAACTCTGAACACACATCAGTATTTCTGATAGGAACTTAAATTGTGAATGGATTTTGGATAGCTTGAATGGTTTTGCCGTGGTGATTTTTTTAAATGACCTTACAAAGGGAATCATTATTTTATTTTTAAATTGCAGCTTCCAAACACGTCAAAGAATTTTTTCATACAGATGAAAAAGTCATTCTGAGGAAATATGCATAGTTTAACGACTTTACAACACTGTATGGATAACAGAAAATTAAAAAACTGTCAGACATCTCATCTCACTCTGTCCCTCTGTTTGAGTGTATGTGCTTCAGACTTCCATTGTCTGAGAGAAATAGCGCCCCTACAGGTTCAATTCCCGAACTTTTACTTTCACTTTTAAATCGGTTAAAAATACAAATAAATACTTAGATTTAATTCACACTGACAAGCTAAACCAACATATCTGATTATTACCGGTTCAGGGCTCATGGATAAATTATTTCTGGCCAGAGATACGTGAGAAATAGGAGAGATGAATCACCGCTGTGATCACGAGCGTCTGGAGTAAAGAGCTCAGAGAAAACGAATTTATTCCTGTTTTAAAGCTTTTAAAAATAAATTATTACAGCGATATCACACAATCAACCAATTAGAACACACCAAGAGCTAAATTCAGGTGTTTTTGAACTGTTTGTGTGAAAATGAAATATTTGTGGCTGCCTATCTGAAATCACCGCTCCGATCAGCGCGTACAGTGTCGAGCTCAAAACAAACGAATTTATTCTTGTTTAAGAGCTTTTTTAAATAAAATATTACCACAAATGCACACAATAAACCCATTGTAACACTACAAGAGCTAAATGCAGGTGTTTGTGATCCGTTTAAGTGTGCAAGACTATTTGAAAGCGCGACTGGCAGAATAACATATCTCTTGAGCTGCAGGTTTCTGTCTTTCGTCGTACGAACGAACACATCACGGACAAGATTATTTCAAAATACATAATAGCTTGGCGAATATAAACGAAAACAGCCACGTGAACATAAACTGGATCTACTGGATTTGAATATTAAAGTGACCACATTTACCACTTGCTTCTGTCTTCAATTTTAATCTATATAAAAAAGGAAACTCATTCGACTTGGCTGCTTTTTTAATGTGTGCGTATTTATTTATTTACCTTTTTATACATTTTGTATAATTTCATAGTTTGTGTATTACAATTATAAAAACAAAAATAAATTTAGCCACTCACATAGAAATAGCTTAGGCCTTAACCTTTTTCTGACAGTTTTAGGGATTTTTAAAAATCCTAAAAAAAACTTATTTGTGCTGCAAATAATAATTTCAAACTCATTTGATACTGACCTATGACATCCTGTGACATTATATTTATTTGAATTTACATAATCTCATGGATGTAACAGTAAATCTGTTCAGCTCACAGATCAATACTAAGCTGTAATGCAAGCAGAACTTTCACAAATGCTTATGAGTCATTTAAGGATTTGATAACACTGTAAAATAATGTCTAATTTGTTAACATTAGCAAATTCATTGATAACACTTTATAATAACTGCACTCATTAGTAAATAGTCAGTTCATGCTTTATAAAGCCTTGTCCCAATATTAATAGTCAGTAGTAAGCAGTTTATAAATACAGCTATAAATAGCTTGTCCTTGGTTTATAAGCACATTTATTAAAAAGGAGAGTAAAGGGTCAGTTATCTTCCTATGAAAAATAAAAGATAAAAAAATAAACAAACAACAACAACACAGATTGATACAGAACTCAGAAATTTTATTGTGGATTTATGATAAAATCAGCCTGTAAATGAATTCATACTCCTCCTCATACTACTCCATACTCCTTTTTCAACATGATGCCAATATACTGAGATGTTAAATTGTGAATGGGTTTAGGATAGCTTAAATGGTGTTGCCATAGAGATTTATTAAAGTAACATAAAAAATACAATAGTTATTTTACTATATCTTTAAAATTTTTCATTCTAACTCTTCATAATTTTTTATATAAGTAGAAGTCCTCATTTGAAGGAAGCACAGTAAGTTTCATAGCTTTATCATTTTCAAGAGCCAGCATAAAATTAAAACTATCATAACTTATAAATCAAGCTTGCAATTCTTAGTACCTATAATGGCCACCAGAGGGAGCTATAGGATTACTTTTAAATAATTATTGGAGAAACGAGTATGATTTAAATAATTTATAGAAATCTTTCAAATAAAATAATATGTATTTTAGGAATTTTACTGATAAAATGACCCTCACTTAATTAGAATAACAAGCTGAAGTATTGTGAACTGTATATTAAGAATAATTCTTAATAGGCTTTATGGACAGATACGTTTTAAGTGACTCTTGAAGGTTCAGCACCACATCCTCTTTTACCACTGTTTAAAGAATTAATCTTACAGAACAGGTGTGAATGAATTTTGGATAGCTTGAATGGTTTTGTCGTGGTGATTTTTTGAAATAATAGTAAAAAAGTAAAAAATGTACACATAGAAGACAAGTCATTCTGAGGAAATATGCATAGTTTCATGACTATACAACATTATATGGATGACAGAAAATTAAAAAACATACATCTGATGTCACTCTGTCCCTCTGTCACTGTGTGTGTGTGTTTGTGTGTGTTTTAAGTGAATTAGGTGTGAAACTATCAGTGAGCATTTAGTCTCCAGCGCCAACATTTTACAGAACTGCCACTTTCCTGGAGTCTCAGAATTACAATGTGTCAGGTTCTGAGAGATCTAAGATTCCAAAAAAATATTTAATTAGAATACCATGAAGTATTGTGAAATACTATATATTAAGACTTTATATATAGGCTTAATGAACAGATTAGACTGACTCGTGAAGGACCAGCACCACCTCCTCTTGTTTGATGGTTTGAGGAATATATCTTCCAGAATCCGGGATTAAGATTTAGGAGCTCATTTTTATTCCACCTCCTTTCCTGAAAGTCTGTCTTGCAGAATTGACTAAAAATTAATCTTCACATTAATTCCTAATTCTTTTGCAATTCTTTTGTCAGTTCTTCTTGACCTGTTTTTCTCTTCCAGCTTTCCTGGACTATTGTATAGCACTCATAAATGATTAAATAAAAAATAATGGTAGTTATTAAGATTGATATGGTTTGGAATTGGTAAAATGTGCTTGGAAAAAAATCACAATAAAACAATGTTTTAATGTTTAAGTTTGGAATATTAACTGACATGAATGAATGCTATATAAATATTGTTCATGTTAACATAATGTTTATAAATGAAATCTTATTGTAAAGTGTTACTAAAGTTATATATATATATATATATATATATATATATATATATATATATATATATATATTGTTCTGTGAATGTGATTTTAAAGTCTAGATGATTCGGATTAACCCTTTAACTGCCATATCAAGTTCAAGTTCAAGTTCAATTTATTTGTATAGCGCATTTACAACAGCCTCCTGGCTGACCAAAGTGCTTTAACATAAGAGCAAGAATATTACACATACATAAAAATAGACCAGACAAAAAATTTAAAACCACCCATTTCAAAATGTAGCATAACACAGTAGTCAGTAGACTAAGGAAAATAAAAAAGTTTTTAGCAAAGATTTAAAAATAGACAAGGAAGGGGCCAGTCTGATCTCTAAAGGCAGGGTATTCCAGAGTCGTGGCCCAGCCACTGCAAATGCACGCTCCCCTCTACGCTCCCCTCTATCCTTTAAAACCTCACTGCCAGAGGGATATTGTGAATGCATGTGCCCGCTGGGCACAGTTTACCTGATGCCACCGGGGTGGTGATGGCATTGGTGGCTTGAGCCCGCCATCGCTGCTTGCAGCTATATTTAGGGCTCAAGCCTGGAGGGCGAGAGCCCTATTGTTTTCCTTAGGATTATTTGTTATTATTATTATTATTTTTGAATTTATGGCGAGAATTGAGAAACAGGAAGTGTCTAATACCATCCACATACATTTCCTAATTGTAATCAAACTTCATCAGATTATTCATTGTATGATGTCGATCGCATATATGTGACTATTAGGAGTCAAAGTTATAGCGCCACCAACTGGCAGCAGGAAGTGTGTCATTTTCAAAATGCTTTGAATTCAGCATCTTATTTTTACTCGATTTGCTTCAAACTTCATCAGAATAATGTTAAAACACAGTCTATATAAATCTGCTGGGGGGATATTGATATCTAAAAATATTGTTGCCGTGGCAACATGTCAAACTGGAATACTTCTCAGGTGATTTTGAGGCATATAACATGCTTAGAATTTCATCAAACTGAGAACACATATCAGTATTAGTGACAGCTAGACACTGGCAAAAGTTCATAAGAGGGCGTGGAAGAGGCACTCTATAGCGCCACCTTTTGTCAAAAGTGGGGGGGTTAGTTTTAGCTACAGACACCAAAATCAGTACAAAAATTGTTCTTATCAAGACGGACAACTTTCTAATTGACAGTCATTAGCTACGACCAACAGGAAGTCGGCTATTTTGATTTGAATGTGGATTGTTTTTTACATTTAGCTGTGAATTAATGCATACTGCTCAGAGGAGAGTAACACTATAAACACCAAACTTTGTCTACATGTTGAAAAAACATTGAGGAACTTAAATTGTGAATGGGTTTTGGATAGCTTGGATGGTTTTGTCGTGGTGATTCTTTTAAATGACAGTAAAAATGGAATTATTAATTTTCCTGCATTTTTAAATTCCAAACACTTCAAAACCTTTTTTCATACAGAAAAAAAAGTTATTCTGAGTAAATATGCATAGTTTCATGACTTTACAACACTGTATGGATAACAGAAAATTAAAAAACTCTCAGACATCTCATCTCACTCTGTCCCTCTGTTTGAGTGTGTGTGCTTAGACTTCCATTGTCTGAGAGAAATAGCGCCCCTACAGGTGCATATCCTGAACTAAAAAAGGGAGGAGACTCTCTTTTGGTTTCACTTTTAAATCGGTTAAAATACAAATAAATACTTGGATTTAATTCACACTGACAAGCTAAACCAACATATATGATTATTATCAGGTCAGGGCTCATTAATAATCAGTGGTGGACGAAGTACACAAATCAAGTACTTGAGTAAAAGTACAGATACATATGTTAAAATATTACTCCAGTAAAAGTAAAAGTACTCCTTTTTCAATTTTACTCAAGTGAAAGTATAAAAGTACTCGAGTTTTTATGTACTTCAGTAAAAAAGTACTGCAAGATAGATGTTTGCAATTTTATATAGGCTACTTAATTTAATTTTATATTAGCACATATTCTTTTTATAATCCTACTGCTCAAAATACCTTGGATTTTTTCAAAATAACCACTATATGGAGTCAAGATATATTTTTGTTGTTGATATGGACTACGCTGATGAGAGTAATGTTCACTGTGAAGCACTTACACTGTGATGTACCCGAGAGAAAACAGAGATGACCATCTGATTTTCACCAGTAAGAAAAAAGTATTTTAAAGTTTGTTGTTTTACAGAATATCAAAGTTACAGTAAAGACCAAAAGTTTGGACACACCTTCTCATTCAAAGAGTTTCCTTTATTTTCATGACTATGAAAATTGTAGAGTCTCACTCAAGGCATCAAGGGCTATTTGAGCAAGAAGGAGAGTGATGGGGTGCTGCTCCAGATGACCTGGCCTCCACAGTCACCGGACCTGAACCCAATCCAGATGGTTTAGGAGTGAGCTGGACCGCAGACTGAAGGCAAAAGAACCAACAAGTGCTACGCATCTCTCTGAGAACTCCTTCAAGACTGTTGGAAGACCATTTTAGGTGACTACCTCTTGAAGCTCATCGAGAGAATGCCAAGAGTGTGCAAAGCAGTAATCAAAGCAAAAGGTGGCTTTTTTGAAGAACCTGCAATATGACATATTTTCAGTTGTTTCACACTTTTTTGTTATGTATATAATTCAATATATAATTCCACATGTGTTAATTCATAGTTTTGATGCCTTCAGTGTGAATCTACAATTTTCATAGTCATGAAAATAAAGAAAACTCTTTAAATGAGAAGGTGTGTCCAAACTTTTGGTCTGTACTGTATATATGACATGATAATAAGGCCTGAAGTTAGGAAGAACATTTTACGGAAAAAAATAATAAAAAAAATGTAAATCAAGATAATGATTTTTTCCTTCTCAAATCTTGTCTGTGGTTTAAAAACACCCCTGGCCAAACGGGGTGCATCTCTTCCCACTGATAATTACTGTAGTTAGCATGTTCTGAACATCACATCCTTTCTTTTCTAACCAGATGTAAACTATATTTTATATATATATATATATATATATATATATATATATATATATATATATATATATATATATATATATATATATATATATATAGGTGGCTGAATAAAAATATTTGGACATTATTTATAAAAATTACATCAATTTAGCACCAACAAGCTTGTTAGCTAGACAGTTAGCATCAGCTAACAATATTTACTTATTTTCAGTACGATGAACATTCATGTCTGTCTACTCGTCTAGTTAATCCAAACAATATACATATGTATAACGTTACTGTCGATAAACAATATAAAAACAGACGTAACATAGGACATTTTAATAAAACTGTTAACATTACGGCAGCGGGGAATTTGAACGTGCACGAGTTATTGTATTTAATCTGTGTTATTTTATGGGTTTTTTGTTGTTGTTGTTTTTTACCTAAAATTGATGTGTCTGCATCGTCTGCACTCGAGCATTTCAGTGGGCTTAAATAGATCACTCTTTACAACGGATTTAGTTTCCAAACAACTGACAGTTTTGACCTAAATATGATTTTCAGTTACAATAATTAATCCAAAATTTCGACATTAATAACTTACTTTTAGCAACGTCAGACGCACGCGCGCTCACAAGATCTCCCGGTTCTTACTTCTGGTGACTCGCACTAAACGGTTCATTTGAATCAGTGAGTGGTCGACTCCAGAACAGCTGCAATCGGATCATTCTAATTCCTAAACGAATCGTTTGGTGCGATTCGCGATCCGATTTAAAAGTTTATTTTGAAAAGACTCAGTTCATTCATGATGAATCAGACACCGCTTCTGCGTGTCGGAGCACGTGATATATTATAGGGAGTAACGATATGTTTTATGAAATGTAGTGAAGTAAAAAGTACGATTTTATGCTTTGGAATGTAGTGAAGTAAAAGTAAAAGTTGCTCAAAATAAAACTACTCCAGTAAAGTACAGATACTTGAAAAATGTACTTAAGTACAGTAACGAAGTAAAGCTACTCCGTTACTGTCCACCACTGTTAATAATGGATGTGTGGTCAGTGATACGTGAGAAACACGAGAGATGAATCACCGCTCTGAGCAAGAGCGTGTGGAATGATGAGCTCAGAAAAAACGAGTTTATTCTTGTTTTATAGATATTAAAAATAAAGTATTGCAGCGATATCACACAATTCACCAATTAGAACACACCAAGAGCTAAATTAAGATGTTTTTGAACTGTTTGTGTGAAAATGAAATATTTGCGGCTGCCTATCTGAAATCACTGCCTCCGATCAGCGCGTACAGTGTCACAAGTTCAAAACAAACGAATTTATTCTTGTTTAAGAGCTTTTTAAAATAAATTATTGCCATAAATGCACACAATACACCCATTATAACACAACACGAGCTAAATACAGGTGTTTGTGACCCGTTTATGTGTGCAAGACTATTTGAAAGCGCGACTGGCAGAATAACATATATCTCTCGAGCTGCAGGATTCTGCCTTTCGTCGTAAGAACGAACACATCACGGACAAGATTATTTCAAAATACATAATAGCTTGGCTAATATAAACGAAAACAGCCACGTGAACATAAACTGTTGAGAAATAAATCTGAAGTGGATCTACTGGATTTTAATATTAAGTGACCGCATATACCAGCTGCTTCTGTCTTCAATTTTAATCTATATAAAAAATTAAACTCATTAATCTTGGCTGCTTTTTTAATGTGTGTAGGTATTTATTTATTATTTTGCTCTAACAAGACTTAATCTATATTTAATTAAATCAATTACATTTTATTTTACATTTGATTTGTCCATTTCTGCATCTAAACGCCTAAAAACCTAAAACATGCTCTATTATACTATTGTTAGCAATTTCTTTATCGTCCAATTTATCTGGTGAACACACTTTTATTTTCATAATAAACTTGTTTGTTAGATTATACACAGTTACAGTGGTCTATAATAAATATTAACAGGTTTTATTCAAGCTGTTTAGAATGATTGCCGTAGGCTAATTTTTAAATGTAAATCCATACAGCTATAAATAGCTTGTTCTTGGTTTATAAGCACATTTATTAAAAAGGAGAGTAAAGGGTCAGTTATCTTCCTATGAAAAATAAAAAAATAAAAATAAACAAACAACAACACAGATTGATACAGAACTCAGAAATGTTATTGTGGATTTATGATAAACTCAGCCTGTAAATGAATTCATACTCATCCAAGAAGACACAAGTAGTTCACACCTGTTTTACTGTTTTAACATGAAGCCATATACTGAAGATGTTCAATTTCGAATGGGTTTAGGATACCTTAAATGGTGTGGCCATAGCGATTTATTAAAGTAACATAAAAAAATACAAGTTATTTTACTATATCTTAAAAATTTTTAATTCCAACTCTTCATAATTTTTTATATACATAGAAGTCATCATTTGAAGGAAGCACAGTAAGTTTCATAGCTTTATCATTTTCAAGAGCCAGCATAAAATTAAAACTATCATAACATATAAATCAAGCTTGCAATTCTTAGTACCAATAATGGCCACCAGATGGAGCTATAGGATTACTTTTAAATAATTATTGTAGAAACAAGTATGATTTAAATCATTTATAGAAGTCTTTCAAAGAAAAATAATATGTATTTTATGTATTTTACTGATAAAAAGACCCTCACTTAATTAGAATAACAAGCTGAAGTATTGTGAACTGTATATTAAGAATAATTCTTTATAGGCTTTATGGACAGATACGTTTTGAGTGACTCTTGAAGGTTCAGCACCACATCCTCTTTTACCACTGTTTAAAGAATGTATCTTACAGAACAGGTGCGAATGAATTTTGAATAGCTTGAATGGTTTGTCGTGGTGATTTTTTGAAATAACAGTAAAAAAGTAACCAGTAAATGTCTTCTATTTTATTTTTTTTAAGTGCAGCTTCTAAACACTTCAAAAAAATGTACACATAGGAAATATGTGAAATATGCATAGTTTCATGACTATACAACACTATATGGATGATAGAAAATTAAAAAAACTATCATATCACTCTGTCCCTCTGTCACTGTGGGTAATGTGTGTGTGTGTGTGTGTGTGTGTGTGTGTGTGTGTGTGTGTGTTAAGTGAATTAGGTGTGAAACTATCAGGGAGCATTTAGTCTCCAGCGCCAATATTTTACAGAACTGCCACTTTCCTGGAGTCTCAGAATTACAATGTGTCAGGTTCTGAGAGATCTAAGATTCCAAAAAATTATTTGATTAGAATACCATGAAGTATTGTGAAATACTATATATTAAGACTTTATATATAGGCTTTATGAACAGATTATAGTGACTCGTGAAGGACCAGCACCACCTCCTCTTGTCCGATGGTTTGAGGAATATATTTTCCTGAATCCGGGATTAAGATTTAGGAGCTCATTTTTATTCCACCTCCTTTCCTGAAAGTCTGTCTTGCAGAATTGACTAAAAATTAATCTTCACATTAATTCCTAATTATTTTGCAATTATTTTTGTCAGTTCTTCTTGACCTGTTTTTTTTCTTCTTCTTTTCTGACCTCATGACCCAGTCAGCATTTTTGTACAATGGTCAAGTCTTAACTTATCCATTTCTGTATTGCATTTGTGTTTGATATTTCTCATGGGTATTTCATAATTTTCGACTTTGAGTTAAAACAGTTTGAGTTAAAACTCTTTTTTAGCGCATTTCATCTGTAAAAGAAAACATGCCTAATAATTCTGCACACATGAATATAAGGAGTTTTTCTCTTCCAGCTTTCCTGGACTATTGTATAGCACTCATAAATTATTAAATAAAAAATAATGGTAGTTATTAAAGGTGCTGTAGGGAACTTTTGTAAAAAAAATATTTTTTACATATTTATTAAACCTGTCATTATGTCCTGACAGTAGAATATGAGACAGATAATCTGTGAAAAAAATCAAGCTCAGCGGAGTAACCCACTACCTTTGTGATTCTTCATAGACATAAACAGAGAGAAGTAGCTCCAGCTACAATGTTCTTCCGCAAGACGCGAGCAGTTCTGTTTATTAACCGCTAGATCGTCAAAAGTTCCCTACTGCAGCTTTAAGATTGATATGGTTTGGAATTGGTACAATGTGCTTGGAAACAAATCACAATAAAACAATGTTTTAATGTTTAAGTTTGGAATATTAACTGACATGAATGAATGCTATATAAATATTGTTCATGTTAACAATATTTATAAATGAAATCTTATTGTAAAGTGTTACTAAATATATAAATATATATTGTTCTGTGAATGTGATTTTAAAGTCTAGATGATTCGGATTAACCCTTTAACTGCCATATCCTTTAAAACCTCACTGCCAGAGGGATATTGTGAATGCATGTGCCCGCTGGGCACAGTTTACCTGATGCCACCGGGGTGGCGATGGCATTGGTGGCTTGAGCCCGCCATCGCTGCTTGCAGCTATATTTAGGGCTCAAGCCTGGAGGGCGAGAGCCCTATTGTTTTCCTTAGGATTATTTTTTATTATTATTATTATTATTATTATTATTTTTTTTTTTTTCTAACGTTACGGGGGCTTTTGGGGTCCTTAACATGCTCGAAAACTCTTGAAAATTGGCACACAGATTGGAACCTGCGGCCATTAGGGTCGGGCAGAGACTGATACACGGGCGTGGCACAGGGGCTCTACAGCGCCCCCTGGAATACTGAGGGCCATATATCATACATACTTGCACGTAGACACATGAAACTCGGTACACATGTAGATCTCATTAAACCAAACAACTTTCGTACTGCATGTCATAGGCTCCGCCCAACAGGAAGTTGGCTATTTAGGGTTTATTATTCATATTTTTGGTCAAAGTTGTGGGGGCTTTTGGGGTCCCTAACATACTCAAAAACTCTTGAAAATTTGCGCACACTTTGGAATCTGTGCCCTTTAGGAGCCTGCAGAGGCTGGGACCCGGGCGTGGCACAGGGGCTCTATGGCGCCCCCTGGAACACAGTCATAAATGTTGATGTATAGCTCACACATACTTGCACATATTCATATGAAACTCAGTACACATATAGATCTCATTGTGCCGAACAATTTTCGTATTGCATGTCATTGGGCTCCGCCCAACAGGAAGTCAGCTATTTAGAGTTATGTAAAAAGCGCATGCTCTGGAATTTGATATACTTGTCATAGGTTTTTTACTCGTTTACCACCAAACTCGGTCAACATGATCTCAAGACATTGGGGATGAAAAATTGCCAGGGGATTTTTGATATCTCGAACGGTTTGCTCGTGGCGAGGCGTTGAAATTATGGCGAGAATTGAGAAACAGGAAGTGTCTAATACCATCCACATACATTTCCTGATTTCAATCAAACTTCATCAGATTATTCATTGTATGATGTCGATCACATATATGTGACTATTAGGAGTCAAAGTTATAGCGCCACCAACTGGCAGCAGGAAGTGTGTCATTTTCAAAATGCTTTGAATTCAGCATCTTATTTTTACTCGATTTGCTTCAAACTTCATCAGAATAATGTTAAAACACAGCCGATATGAATCTGCTGGGGGAAATTGGATAGCTAAAAATATTGTTGCCGTGGCAACATGTCAAACTGGAATACTTCTCAGGTGATTTTGAGGCATATAACATGCTTAGAATTTCATCAAACTCAGAACACATATCAGTATTTATGATAACTAGACACTGGCAAAAGTTCATAAGAGGGCGTGGAAAAGGCACTCTATAGCGCCACCTTTTGTCAAAAGTGGGGGGGTTAGTTTTAGCTACAGACACCAAACTCGGTAAAAAAATTGTTCTTATCAAGACGGACAACTTTCTAATTCACAGTCATCAGCTACGATCAACAGGAAGTCAGCTATTTTGATTTGAATGTGGATTTTTTTTTACATTTAGTTGTGAATTAATGCATACTGCTCAGAGGAGAGTAACACTATACACACCAAACTTTGTCTACATGATGCCAAAACATTTTAAACAACTTAAATTGCCAATGGATTTTGGATAGCTTGAACGGTTTTGTCGTGGTGATTTTTTTTAATGACAGTAAAACTGGAATTATTAATTTTCCTGCATTTTTAAATTCCAAACACTTCAAAACCTTTTTTCATACAGACAAAAAGTCATTCTGAGTAAATATGGATAGTTTCACGACTTTACAACACTGTATGGATAATAGAAAATTAAAAAACTGTCAGACATCTCATATCACTCTGTCCCTCTGTTTGAGTATATGTGCTTCAGACTTCCATTGTCTGAGAGAAATTGCGCCCCTACAGGTGCAATTACCGGAGATTTAGTTTCTCTTTTAAATCGGTTAAAATACAAATAAATACTTGGATTTAATTCACACTGACAAGCTAAACCAACATATATGATTATTATCAGGTCAGGGCTCATTAATAATGGATGTGTGGTCAGTGATACGTGAGAAACACGAGAGATGAATCACCGCTCTGAGCATGAGCATCTGGAATGATGAGCCCAGAAAAAACGAGTTTATTCTTGTTTTATAGCTATTAAAAATAAAGTATTGTACCGATATCACACAATTCACCAATTAGAACACACCAAGAGCTAAATTAAGATGTTTTTGAACTGTTTGTGTGAAAATGAAATATTTGAGGCTGCCTATATGAAATCACGCCTCCGATCAGCGCGTACAGTGTCGAGCTCAAAACAAACGAATTTATTCTTGTTTAAGAGCTTTTTTAAATAAAATATTACCACAAATGCACACAATAAACCCATTGTAACACTACAAGAGCTAAATGCAGGTGTTTGTGACCCGTTTAAGTGTGCAAGACTATTTGAAAGCGCGACTGGCAGAATAACATATATCTCTCGAGCTGCAGGATTCTGGCTTTCGTCGTACAAACGAACACATCACGGACAAGATTATTTCAAAATAGCTTGTCGAATATAAACGAAAACAGCCACGTGAACGTAAACCGTTGAGAAATATATCTGAAGTGGATCTACTGGATTTGAATATTAAGTGACCGCGTATACCAGCTGCTTCTGTCTTCAATTTTAATCTATATAAAAAATGTAATTCATTCATCTTGGCTGCGTTTTTAATGTGTGTACGTATTTATTTATTTATTATTTTGCTCTAACAAGAATTAATCTATATTTAATTAAATCAATTACATTTTATTTTACATTTGATTTGTCCATTTCTGCATCTAAACGCCTAAAAACATAAAACATGCTCTATTATACTATTGTTAGCAATTTCTTTATCGTCCAATTTATCTGGTGTACACACTTTTATTTTCATAATAAACTTGTTTGTTAGATTATACACAGTTACAGTGGTCTATAATAAATATTAACAGGTTTTATTCAAGCTGTTTAGAATGATTGCAGTAGGCTAAAAAACATTGGAAAACAATAACTGTTGTACTTTTTTATATATTTTGTATAATTTCATAGTTTATGCATTATAGTTATAAAAACAAATAAATTTAGCCACTCACATAGAAATCTTAGGCCTTATCCTTTTCTTACAGTTTTAGGAATTTTAAAAAATCGTGAAAAACCTTATTTGTGCTGCAAATAATAATTTCAAACTCAAAAAGTAAATAGTCAGTTCATGCTTTATAAAGCCTTGTCCCAATATTAATAGTCAGTAGTAAGCAGTTTATAAATACAGCTATAAATAGCTTGTTTTTGGTTTATAAGCACATTTATTAAAAAGGAGAGTAAAGGATCAGTTATCTTCCTATGAAAAATAAAAAAATAAAAATAAACAAACAACAACACAGATTGATACAGAACTCTACAGATTGATACAGAAATTCTATTGTGGATTTATGATAAAATCAGCCTGTAAATGAATTCATACTCCTCCAAGAAGACACAAGTAGTTCACACCAAACTTTTTTTTTAACATGAATCCAATATACTGAAGATGTTAAATTGCGAATGGGTTTAGGATACCTTAAATAGTGTGGCCATAGCGATTTATTAAAGTAACATAAAAAAATACAATAGTTATTTTACTATATCTTTATTTTTTTTAATTCCAAACTCTTCATAATTTTTTATATACGTAGAAGTCATCATTTGAAGGAACCACAGTAAGTTTCAAAGCTTTATCATTTTCAAGAGCCAGCAAAAAATTAAAACTATCATAACTTATAAATGAAGCTTGCAATTCTTAGTACCAATAATGGCCACCTGATGGAGCTATAGGATCACTTTTAAATAATTATTGTAGAAACAAGTATGATTTAAATCATTTATAGAAATCTTTCAAAGAAAAATAATATGAATTTTATGTATTTTACTGATAAAATGACCCTCACTTAATTAGAATAACAAGCTGAAGTATTGTGAACTGTATATTAAGAATAATTCTTTATAGGCTTTATGGACAGATAACGTTTTGAGTGACTCTTGAAGGTTCAGCACCACATCCTCTTTTACCACTGTTTAAAGAATTAATCTTACAGAATAGGTGTGAATGAATTTTGGATAGCTTGAATGGTTTTGCCGTGATGATTTTTTGAAATAATAGTAAAAAAGGAACCAGTAAATGTCTTTTTATTTTTTTAAAGTGCAGCTTCTAAACACTTAAAAAAAAAAAAAATGTACACATAGAAGACCAGTCATTCTGAGGCATATTTCCTCAGAATGACTGGTCTCATGACCATAGTTTCATGACTATACAACACTGTATGGATGATAGAAAATTAAAAAAAACTATCATACATCTGATGTCACTCAGTCCCACTGTCACTGTGGGTAATGTGTGTGTGTGTGTGTGTGTGTTAAGTGAATTAGGTGTGAAACTATCAGGGTGCATTTAGTCTCCAGCGCCAACATTTTACAGAACTGCCACTTTCCTGGAGTCTCCAGAATTACTCGGTGTCAGGCTCTGAGAGACTTAAGATTCCAAAAAATGATTTAATTAGAATACCATGAAGTATTGTGAAATACTATATATTAAGTCTTTATATATAGGCTTTATGAACAGATTAGAGTGACTCGTGAAGGACCAGCACCACCTCCTCTTGTTCGATGGTTTGAGGAATATATCTTCCAGAATCCAGGATTAAGATTTAGGAGCTCATTTTTATTCCACCTCCTTTCCTGAAAAGTCTGTCTTGCAGAATTGACTAAAAATTAATCTTCACATTAATTACTAATTATTTTGCAATTCTTTTTGTCAGTTCTTCTTGACCTGCTTTTTTCTTCTTCTTTTCTGACCTCATGACCCAGTCAGTATTTTTTGTACAATGGTCAAGTCTTAACTTATCCATTTCTGTATTGCATTTGTGTTTGATATTTCTCATGGGTATTTCATAATTTTCGACCTTACAGTTTGAGTTAAAAGTCTATTTTAGCGCATTTCATCTGTAAAAGAAAACATGCCTAATAATTCTGCACATGAATATAAGGAGTTTTTCTCTTCCAGCTTTCCTGGACTATTGTATAGCACTCATAAATGATTAAATAAAAAATAATGGTAGTTATTAAGATTTATATGGTTAGGAATTGGTCAAATGTGCTTGGAAAAAAATCACAATAAAACAATGTTTTAATGTTTAAGTTTGGAATATTAACTGACGTGAATGAATGCTATATAAATATTGTTCATGTTAACATAATGTTTATGAATGGAATCTTATTGTAAAGTGTTACTAAAGTTATACATATATATTGTTCTGTGAATGTGATTTTAAAGTCTAGATGATTCGGATTAACCCTTTAACTGCCATATCCTTTAAAACCTCACTGCCAGAGGGATATTGTGAATGCATGTGCCCGCTGGGCACAGTTTACCTGATGCCACCGGGGTGGCGATGGCACTGGTGGCTTGAGCCCGCCATCGCTGCTTGCAGCTATATTTATTATTCTTCTTCTTCTTCTCCCGAATGAATCGCATTTTTGAGGGCTTTAACATGCTCAAAAAGTCATGAAACTTTGCACACGCGTCAAACCTGGTGAAAATTTTCGTCTGATATAGGATTCAGAAGAGGGTGTGGCAAAATGGCTCGACAGCGCCACCTATACCAAGAAAATCAACAGCCTTCCAGCTATGTTTCACGTACATGCACGAAAATTGGCACACATATGTAACACACCAATACCTACAAAAAAGACTCTTGGAGCGAAATTCTAAAACCAACAGGAAGTCGGTTATTTTTAATATTATGAGCATATTTTGTGTAATTTTGGTCATTTCCATGTGTTGTATTTTAACGAACTCCTCCTAGAGAGTTCTTCAAATCAACACCAAATTTGGTATGCCTAATCTAAAGGCCTTTGCGATGTTAAATTGCGAAGATCTTGAGTTTTCGTTGAAGGGCGTGTCCGTGGCGGCCTGGCGAATTTCGATGATTCGCCATGAAAAATGAAGTTGCTATAACTCACACATACAATGTCCAATCTGCCCCAAACTTCACATGTTGGATGAGACTCCGAACCTGAACAGATTGACATGCCCATATTCAGTTATAGTCATAGCGCCACCTATTGGCAACAGGAAGTGACATATTTTACGCTGCGACGAACTACTCCTAGAAATTTTATGACATCAATGTCTTTTTTGTGGTCAGTCTAATCTAAAGGCCTGTGCGATGTTCAGTTGTGAAGATCTTGAGTTTTCGTTAAAAGGCTTGTTCATGGCGCCGCGACGAAGTTCGATGTCTCGCCATGGGAATAAAAGATGTTATAACTCAGGCATAAAATGTCCGATCTTCCCCAAACTTCAAATGTGTGATAAGAGTCCTGGCCTGAACAGATCTGCAGGCCAATATTCCACCGGGTGTGGCAGAATGGCTCGATAGCGCCACCTATACACTTTCAACGAAGTGCGCCTCGAGCTATGTTTCACGTACATGTACAAAAATTGGTACACACATGTAACACTCCAATACCTACAAAAAAGTCTCTTGGTACAATATCCGGATCCCAACAGGAAGTCAGTTATTTTGAATTTTCCCTTCAAAATTGGTGTTGTTTTTGCCATTTTCAGGGGTTGTACTTTAACGAACTCCTCCTAGAGATTTATTCAGATCAACACCAAACTTGGTCAGTGTAATCTAAAGCCCTTTGCGATAATAAATTGTGAAGGACTTGAGGTTCCGTTAAAGGGCGGGTCCATGGCGGCCTGACAAATTTCGATGTTTCGCCATGAAAAAGGAAGTTGCTGTAACTCAGACATACAATGTCCAATCTACCCCAAACTTCACATGTTGGATAAGACTCTTGACCTGAACAGATCTACATGCCAATATTCAGTTATAGTCATAGCGCCACCTATTGGCAACAGGAAGTTACATATTTTACACTGCGACAAACTACTCCTAGAAATTTTATGACATCAATGTCTTTTTTGTGGTCAGTCTAATCTAAAGACCTGTGTGATGTTTAGTTGTGAAGATCTTGAGTTTTTGTTAAAAGGTGTGTCCATGGCGCTGTGATGAAGTTCGATGTCTCGCCATGGGGATAAAAGATGTTATAACTCAGGCATAAAATGTCCGATCTGGCCCAAACTTCACTTGTGTGATAAGGGTCCTGGCCTAAACAGATCTGAAGGCGAATATTTCATCGAGTGTGGCAAAATGGCTCGATAGCGCCACCTATACACTTTCAACAGAGTGCGTATACACTTTAAACGGAGTGCGCGTCGAGCTATGTTTCATGTACATGTACAAAAATCGGTACATACATGTAACACACCAATATCTACGAAAAAATCTCTTGGTACGAAATCCGAATCCCAACAGGAAGTCAGTTATTTAGAATTTTCTCTGCAAAATTAGTGTTGTTTTGGCCATTTTCAGGGGTTGGACTTTAACGAACTCCTCCTAGAGATTTATTCAGATCAACACCAAACTTGGTCAGTCTAATCTAAACCCTTTTGCGATCTTAGATTGCGAAGATCTTGAGGTTTCGTTAAAGGGCGTGTCCATGGCGGCCTGACAAATTTCGATGTTTCGCCATGAAATAGGATGTTGTTGTAACTCAGGCATAAAATGTCCAATCCTCCCCAAACCTCACATGTTCGACAAAAGTCCTGCCCTGAACACATCTGAAGGCCAATATTCCACTATAATGATAGCGCCACCTGCTGGCAACAGGAAGATTGGCACATATTTGGAATAAACATTGATATATTCTACTTATATTTATGAGTTTAAACGCATATTTCTCACCGTTCACCTATTAACTAAAGCCACTCGCTGCTGGTGAGCCCGGGTGCGAGGGCCCGTTCATCGCTGCTTGCAGCTTTAATTACTCTGTGTATTTCATTGATCAACCTGAACATGTAGATTATTTTCATGTACTGTCATGACATACATTTGTTTTTTATTTACTAGCACCATCTTGTGGCAGTTTGATGTTATAACAAAGAAATTGATTATTGTAAACCATTTTCTTAGTGGTTGGTTTAGGTCATGTGACTCTTGGGTTAGAGGTTAACCAGGAAATAGCCACTGTGTTCCAGTTTCTTTCTGTGTGGTGGGCCAACAAGTCATCTCTCTGTTTTCTTCACGTTTTTGTGCCTCAGAAAGGCTTTGCCTGTAAGTTTATCTTTTTTGCAGTTTTTGCATGAATGTGTATATAAATATTTGTAATTCATTAGTTTGAGTTTAAAAACGAACTATTCAACAGTGATGGCAATTTGTGTATAATTACACTAAGAGAACTGATTATAGCCTTTAATATGTGCTCAGAGAATATTTGTAAACAGCAGAAATTCATTTGTGTTTATTTTGAGAATATTTTGTAACGAGACATTTGTAATCTTTGTATATTTCAGTTTTACAAAAAAAAGAGAAAGAAGAGGAAAGAACAAAACAGTAAAACTTTCAACTTTACTACTGCGTCTGCCCTTTTCTGACTCCTGTTAGCTATCTGTCAATGTTGCGTAGATGGAACACGCATCTAGGACAGAATAGTAAAAAGGCAACCGCTCAGTAGGTACTGAAGTTCAAAGAAAGCAAGCTTCAACTCCATCATTCCTCGTTCATCATCACGCCCTGTACTCCTAGACAGTATTAGCAATTCATGATGGCGGAGAAATCTACGGAGGCTGAGAAAGCTATGGAGGCTGGGGAAGCTACAGAGCGAAGTCAAGCATTTGAAACAAGATCTATAGCTTCTGCTTCAACTAATAGATCTAGAAGCTCATCGGCTAGCGCAGCTGCTGCCAAGGCTCGCGCTAAACTGGAAGCTGCACGGGCCAGGACTGAATTCCTTAAAAAAGAATCAGAAATCTTGATTGAGAAAGCTCAACTGAAAGTTACAGAGGCATGCATGGAAGCGTCACTGGCAGCTATAAAGCATGAAAGTGAGGTGGCAGCAGCCATTGCTGAGACGAAGGTTTTGGAGGCAGCAGCAGATAGTGAACTCGGAGAAAGGATTTCTGATGTGAGAGAAGTTTCTGATCGCACTCGTGATTACGTCATGAATCAGTCTCAACTGAGGTTATTGTCTCCAGCTGGAGATGAGCCATGTCAACTACCTCTAAAGCCCATTGTCCATGTGTTGAGGCCTGAGACACCTCCAAGGCATCATCGCTTAGCATCTTGGGATGTCAGAGATTCTAACAATAAACCTGATACTGAGAGTATAACGCAGCATCCTCAGAAGTCAGTGCAAACAACTAGTCAAAAATACCAAATTCCACCCTTCACTTCTTCTCCATATAAAACAACACCACAACCATCGTTCAACAACGACACTAATGTGAGTGAGGTCGCCAGGTACTTAGCACGCCGAGAGCTTGTTAATTCAGGGCTCTTCAAGTTTGACGATCGTCCCGAGAATTATTGGGCGTGGAAGTCCTCTTTCATCAACGCAATTGAAGGTTTGCATCTGTCAGCTGCTGAGCAGTTAGACCTTCTGTCTAAATGGTTGGGAGAACAGTCTTCACAACATGTGCGAAGGATCAGAGCTGTGCACACAGGTAATCCAAACGCAGGCTTGGGAAAAGCATGGGAGCGCTTGGAGGATTGCTATGGCTCTCCAGAGATTATAGAGAAATCCCTCTTTGACAGGATTGATAGCTTTCCAAATATCAGCAACAAAGATGCGAAAAAGCTTAGAGAACTTGGAGATCTTCTACAGGAAGTGGAGTCTGCGAAACATGAAGGCTACCTACCCGGTCTTACTTATCTTGACACCGCACGTGGTGTTGCTCCTATCGTAGATAAGTTACCTTACAGTCTTCAGGAGAGGTGGATGGCTCAAGGTTCTCAGTACAAATCAGCACATCAAGTCGCCTTTCCTCCATTCTCATTCTTCTGTGATTTCATCTGCAGAGAGGCTCGAACACGCAACGATCCAAGTTTTGCTCTGTCTTCAGGAATCCATAGTGTGTTGAAACCAGAGCAGCAATTCAAGAGACAAACGAAAAGCTCAGTCTATACTCACAAGACGGAAGTGTCAGCAGCGACTGTGAGTCAGACAAACAGCTCAAACTATGAATTGGATGATGTGAATAAGGTCTGCCCAATTCATAAGAAGCCCCACCCTCTCAATCGTTGTAGAGGTTTTAGGATCAAACCTCTGGATGAGCGCAAGACTTTTCTAAAAGAGAAAGGTGTTTGCTACAGGTGTTGTGCAACAACCACTCATCTGGCTAGGGACTGTAAGGCAGCTATTAAATGTAAGGAATGTGGCAGTGATACTCATATCGCAGCGCTTCATCCAGGACCACCGCCTTCAAACTTATTTGATCATGGCGGGGAGGGAGAGAAAGACACGCCTCAACCTGCTATAACTTCCAAGTGTACAGAAGTCTGTGGTTACGGCGAATGTTCACGGTCATGTTCTAAGATTTGCCTGGCTAAGGTTTACCCAGAAGGCCACCCAGAAGAAGCAATCAAGCTTTATGTGATCCTGGATGACCAGAGCAATAGATCGCTCGCTAGAACCAAGTTCTTCGACTTGCTGCATGTCAAAGGAGAGAACTCAACATATACTCTACGTACCTGCGCAGGTGTGACAGAGACTGTGGGAAGAAGAGCTACTGGTTTCATTATAGAGTCTTTAGATGGAGTTATGAAGGTGAAATTGCCAACGTTGATCGAATGCAACAATATGCCAGACGACAGGGCCGAGATACCAACACCTGATGCAGCACGTTGGCACACTCACCTAAAGCCCATTGCGCATTGCATTCCTCCTTTGGATCCAGAAGCCCAAATTCTTCTCCTTTTGGGTCGTGACATCCTTCAGGTTCATAAAGTACGGGAGCAGCATAATGGTCCTAATAACGCACCCTACGCACAAAGACTAGACCTAGGATGGGTCGTAGTCGGAGACGTCTGCTTAGGATCTGTCCACAGGTCTGCAGCACTTAGTGCTTACCATACCCATGTACTTGATAATGGACGTCCTTCTCTACTTCCTCCATGTCCCAACAAACTCAGCGTTAGGGAGAAGTTTGACATCAAGCCTCCGCCTGAGATATCTCTGGCGCACGGCACCTTCATCTTTGATGACTATGCCATAGGAGATACCATCTTTGAGAGGACAAAGGAGGATAATAAAGTTGGATTGTCTATTGAAGACAGGCTTTTTTTGGACATCATGGATAAAGACATGTTCATGGACGAGAGCAATAGTTGGGTTGCACCACTCCCATTCAGAACACCTCGTCAACGACTCCCTAATAATAGAGAACAGGCATTTACACGCCTAACCTCCCTTTTGCGCACACTGGAAAAGAAGCCTGAGATGAAGTCTCATTTTGTTACCTTCATGCAGAACATCTTTGATCGTGACCATGCCGAAGTAGCCCCTCCTCTTCGAGAAGGCCAGGAATGTTGGTATTTACCTACCTTTGGGGTGTACCACCCACAGAAGCCTGGTCAGATCAGAGTTGTCTTCGACTCCAGTGCGCAAAAACAGGGCATCTCCTTGAACGATGTTCTTCTCTCTGGTCCTGACTTAAATAATAGCCTCTTGGGAGTCTTACTACGTTTTAGAAGGGAGCTGGTAGCTGTAACTGCAGACATCGAACAGATGTTTCACAGCTTCATTGTGAAAGAGGAAGATAGAGACTTCCTTCGTTTTCTCTGGTTCAAGGATAATGACACCAGCAAAGGCATTATTGAATACCGCATGAAGGTGCACGTGTTCGGTAATAGTCTATCTCCTGCTGTAGCCATTTATGGTCTTCGACGAGCAGCAGCTTATGGTGAGGAGGAATATGGTTCAGACGCCAGACACTTTGTAGAGAGAGAATTCTACGTCGATGATGGACTTTTGTCAACACCCACAGCTGCGGGAACAATCGATCTGTTGACACGAACAAAGCAAATGCTGGCAACTTCAAATTTAAAATTGCACAAGTTTGCTTCTAATAGCAAGGAAGTAATGAATGCATTTCCGACCACAGATCATGCGAAGGGACTCAAAGATCTAAACTTGGAAGTTGACCCTACCCCCATCCAACGTAGTCTCGGACTTAGCTGGGATGTGAAAGAGGACACATTCACCTTTCATGTAACCAACATTAAGAAGCCCTTTACTCGGAGAGGGATACTGGCTACTGTCAACAGTCTCTTCGACCCACTTGGGTTCGTTGCCCCTGTCATCATTGAAGGGAAATTCCTGCTACGAGAACTCTCAGGTGAGACTTGTGACTGGGATTCTCCTCTCCCTGAAGACAAGGAAGAAGCATGGAATGCATGGAGGAGATCCCTACAAGATCTCAAACAATTGGAGATTCCTAGAACATATGTTTATACTACTTTCTCTACAGCTCTGAGGAAGGAACTCCACATTTTCTTGGATGCTTCTGTCAAAGCGATTGCAGCAGTGGCATATCTTCGTGTCATCAATGGCGAAGGAGCATGCCACACTGGGTTCGTATTGGGGAAGGCCAAATTAGCTCCACAAGCTGCTCATACCATTCCCAGGCTGGAACTAGGAGCTGCGGTTTTAGCTGCAGAGATAGCAGAGATAATCACAAATGAGCTGGACTTCACTTTAGATGCTGTGGAGTTTTACACGGATAGTAGAGTCGTCCTGGGGTACATTTATAACCAGACAAGACGGTTCTATGTGTATGTAGCCAACAGAGTGCAGCGTATCCATAGAGTGTCAAACCCAATGCAATGGCACTATGTGTCTACTAAGCATAACCCTGCAGATCATGCCACCCGCTCCGTTCCTGCAGCTCTGTTGGGCACCACCACCTGGTTTACAGGACCTGCCTTCCTGTCGCAAATGGATCAGAATCTGTCCCTGGAGGAGAGGGAATTTGACCTCCTCGGGCCAGAGTTGGACACAGAAGTTCGTCCTCTTGCTACTACTGTATCCGATGATTTTCATCTTGAATGTCAACGGTTCGAGCGATTCTCTTCTTGGAGGTCATTAGTCAGAGCCATAGCTTTTCTCATACATGTCGCTCAGACTTACAGTTCGTCTGATGATAGAGAAAGAGCCTGCAGCTCATGGCACTACTGTGCTAAGCCGCGTACAGTGAAAGAGTTGTTACAAGCAGAGGAAGTTGTAATCAAGAGTATTCAGAGGGAAGCTTACCAAGAAGAGTTCACCTGCATCGCCAAAAAAGATGACATCCCGAGGCACAGTGCTCTGAAAAAACTGAACCCTTACGTAGATAGTAGAGGTCTTCTCAGGATAGGAGGTCGGCTTAAAAATGCAACTTTGGATCTCCAAGAGAAGTTTCCTTTGATTGTTCCAGGACGCAGTCATGCTGCGAAGCTACTTGTGGAGTATTACCATGATCGAGTCAAGCATCAGGGTCGTGTGTTTACTGAATCAGCTATCCGCAATGCAGGGTATTGGATTGTTGGTGTTAAGAAGCTTATCAACAGCATTGTACACAAGTGCATCGTATGCAACAAGCTTCGTGGGAAGGTAACTGAGCAGAAGATGGCGGACTTGCCCATCGATCGCCTGAGCACTGAACCTCCCTTCACGAACGTCGGTCTTGATGTTTTTGGACCTTGGACAGTTGTTGCAAGGCGCACGCGAGGAGGACAAGCTCACAGCAAAAGATGGGCTGTTCTTTTCACTTGTATGAGTATTCGTGCCATACATATTGAGCTGATTGACAGTATGGATTCATCCACCTTTATAAACGCCTTGAGAAGGTTTTTTGCTCTACGAGGTCCTGTCAAACAAATTCGGTCTGATTGTGGGACCAATTTTGTAGGAGCCTGTAAAGAGCTGGAAATTGTGGTAAATGATCCTCAAGAGCCTAGTGTGAGGAAGTACCTGAGTGGAGAGGGTTGTTCATGGGTCTTCAATCCACCTCACGCATCCCACATGGGAGGAGCCTGGGAGCGGATGATAGGAGTCTCCAGGCGCATACTAGATTCCATGCTCCAACAGATCAGTCCTTCCCGCTTGACACATGATGTGTTGTCCACCTTGATGGCAGAGGTTACAGGAATCGTCAATTCAAGACCCCTTGTTCCTATTTCAACAGACCCAGATTCACCTTTCTTGTTAACGCCAGCCATGCTCCTAACTCAAAAGGGTCATACACTCCTCCCACCTCCAGGTGACTTCAAGGAAACCAATCTCCATAGACAGCAATGGAGAAGGGTGCAACATCTTGCTAATACTTTCTGGAATAGATGGAGGCGTGAATACCTCTCAACGCTTCAAAGCCGAAGCAAATGGCAAGAGGAACAACGAAATCTAAGAGAGGGTGATGTTGTCCTTCTTAAGGATGCTCAAAGTAAGCGCAATGAATGGCCTATGGCTCTTGTGACCAAGACTTTTCCCAGCAGTGACAAAAGAGTCAGAACGGTTGAACTAAGAGTTGCAAGGAATGGGACAATCAAGACATTCCTCAGACCTATATCGGAAACCGTTCTGCTCATGCCGACAGAGGACTGATATTTGTGAGGTCTTATGTGAACATTCTCAGGTTATATGGTGGTATCTAAACAATACCAGGCGGGGAGTGTCATGACATACATTTGTTTTTTATTTACTAGCACCATCTTGTGGCAGTTTGATGTTATAACAAAGAAATTGATTATTGTAAACCATTTTCTTAGTGGTTGGTTTAGGTCATGTGACTCTTGGGTTAGAGGTTAACCAGGAAATAGCCACTGTGTTCCAGTTTCTTTCTGTGTGGTGGGCCAACAAGTCATCTCTCTGTTTTCTTCACGTTTTTGTGCCTCAGAAAGGCTTTGCCTGTAAGTTTATCTTTTTTGCAGTTTTTGCATGAATGTGTATATAAATATTTGTAATTCATTAGTTTGAGTTTAAAAACGAACTATTCAACAGTGATGGCAATTTGTGTATAATTACACTAAGAGAACTGATTATAGCCTTTAATATGTGCTCAGAGAATATTTGTAAACAGCAGAAATTCATTTGTGTTTATTTTGAGAATATTTTGTAACGAGACATTTGTAATCTTTGTATATTTCAGTTTTACAAAAAAAAGAGAAAGAAGAGGAAAGAACAAAACAGTAAAACTTTCAACTTTACTACTGCGTCTGCCCTTTTCTGACTCCTGTTAGCTATCTGTCAATGTTGCGTAGATGGAACACGCATCTAGGACAGAATATGTACAGAATTTAAAACTTATTTTAGCACTGTAGAAAAAGCTATCAAATAAGGGGACAGATATGTAACATTCACCTATTGTCACATAAATGTTCATGTTGTGTTCATACTAGCCACTAGGGGGACACATGTAGCTCACCCTTGTATTAAAAATAGGTAGTAGTAGTAGTAGAATAAATGCTAGTGTAACCCAGGTCACTAACCAGATCACTAGTAATTAATAAATTATTTTATTTTTTTATTAATATATCTTTAGTATTTATATGAAAATGCAGATTGAAGTTAATTTACATTATATTATAAATTTAGAAAAAGGAAATCGCTAAAGTTGATTAGTGAGGTGAAAGGTTAGTCCTGCCCCCCCTGCAAAAGATAGCGCACAAGCAATCAGAACGATAGCGAACTTGAACGAGAGCAGACGCAGTTGCGAATGATAAATGTAATAAGAATCATTTGAGTAATCAAATCTAGATGATTATCAGGTTTGAAGTATAAACCATTGATGTATATACTTTTTTGAATGTTAACTGATGTTAGAACGAGATTGTGATGAGACGGACGCAAGAGTTTCAATCAACATCTTTTCCGGGGAGAAACACTTTTATTTTTGTTTTCTGATTTATACCTTTCCTTGGTGAGTACAAATTTCATCATACAAAGTGTATTTAGTCATTCTGATTGTGAGTACTGTGAATTACAATGTGAAAAAAAAGAATCCAAAGGATAAAAAGTGATGTAAAAGTTTCCAAAAATGCTTTAAATGTGTTTTAATTTATGTGATTGTATTTAGTCATGTTTGTTAGATGTTCTACATGTTCAACAAAGATAATTTTTTATCGTGAAGTATGCACAATGCGGTGCTAGCTTTGCTAACACTGTGTATAGGCCCTAGTGTTAAATTGAGCACATGGTGATTAGCCTGTATGTTCTGATGTATGTGTAAATGATTGAGACGGAGTTTGATTTAATTTAAAATCATTTATTTTGACAATAATATTAATGTTTAATTTGGCTTTGTTGTCAAAAGGCCGGGTTTTTTTTCCCCCTTGCTGAAGACTTGTGTTCCTGAATCTGTCCTTGCCGAATATTCATATTCTGGTTTGGACTGGCAAGCCATTCCACCAACTCGTACCTGAAACAGAGAAAAGAGAGTGAAATCTGCTGAACTGGTAGGATCAAACTATTTTTTTTAAGCTTTGAGTTTTTTTTTTTTTTTTTGTCTCCAAGATTTTATTTTTGCCTGGATCTTCAGTGGATCTATCTTTTTTCTCTCCTGGATAAAATTTTTCCACTTTTGATGAACATTGCTTTACATTTTTGAATTTGAGATAAACACTGATCTTTAACTGAAACTCAACTGAACATTAAGACTGAGTTTGAATGGAAAAACTGAGAAACTGATTTTGAAATTGAATGTGTGGAAATTATTATTAATTTCTGTATTCTGAATCTGAACCTTGATATGGGGATTTTGAATTTTTTCATTTTTCTTATTCCTTTTGTTTGAGTTTTTATTATTCCATTTATTCATTGTTATTTTGGTATTTTGATTCTGTCATTTCATTGCCAATTTAAAAGAGAATGACTGAAGTCAACGAATAACCAATCAGAACAATACATCATTTTTCACTATTGGTTGTTGCTTTTCTTTATTTTACTTTATGCTGTGAAATTTGATTTATAGACTATTTCTAGATTACACTATTATGCATATCACTTACCTTTGCTCCAGTGAGACGATCCTTAACTTCTGATTCTGGTCCAAAAGCATTCCCAGTGACTTAGAATTTATTAATATAGAATTCATAGATTTTACACAATAGTAGGACCCCGTTACACTAGGTTATGTTTGAAGCTCCCTTCTTGACGTCTTAAACCTGTTCAAGAAACCTTTATGATACCTGCTTAAATGTAAAAACTTGCTTAGATACGTAAACTTGCTTAGATACGTAATGAGTACTGCATCTGCTAAGATACTTAGGGGAAAACTCTCAGAATACTGAAGCCTTTCAATAATGCAGTGTTACTGCATGCTGATTGGTTCGTGCATCGAATTAAAAGCTGCATGATCCTATGGTGACAAAGTTCACCAGAGCCCACCATTATGGGTGGGGCGTCCGGCTATATAAGTGGCAATGTGCCATAGGCTCTTCAGATTACTTCGACTGAAGTGACAACTGAGTCGTGCAGCTACATAGCATGGCAAAGTATGCAGTACTCATTCCATACCTCATAAACCGAGGATAGTAACAGAGCATGTTCCCTATCGATACTTCACGACATCTGCTAAGATGCTATCGGGAACCAATAAATCCTGAAGTGCTATGCTAGAGGAATGACTAATACTTGAACTTGCCGTAAGCACCCAAGAGGGCCCAATGTGACGAAGTATTTACAGGAAAGTCCCAATGGACTGTAGTGACTCGAATGGATTCAGAGCCATCAACACTGTGGGCAGATCCCATGTAGGAATGGTGATGGGGCGAGGTGGGTTGAGTCTTCTAGACCCATTCAGGAAATGAACAACTAAGCTGTTCCTTCCCACCTATTGGCCAAATATAGTGTGTATGCTACAGTAGGTAGCCAACCAAAGTGCCTACTACCACCGCCACAGTGCCTCAGCATTAACTGCAAGTCAGTCGTGCATTATAGTAATTCACAAAACTACCGCCAGGTGGCACAAAGGGACAGTTTGCAAACTCACTGCAATTATATTTTGTTTTGTTATGAAACCATTGAAACTACACAATTTCCTTATGTTGTATTAAGGGGCTTTTATTTTACAGGTTAATGAAAGTGTTTGAATGAAAAATCCTGACCATGGCCATTGGTCCACTGTTCAAGCATACATATCGATGTGTACAAGGCTGCATGTTCATGAGACATTTTTTGCATCATAAATTTATCTGACTCACACCATTAAAATAAATAAATAATAATAATAAAAAAAAAACCTTAAACAAATTAAGTTGTGACGATCGTGCATCAGAGAGACACAGGGAGATAAAGAGATCCAATTGCAGGTATTTATTCAATAAAGGGTAATCCAAATCGTTGTCAAACACAGCCAAGGTCAAAACCAAAAAGACAGTCCAAAATAAACAAATGGAGGGCCAGGTCCTTAAAGGGAAACCGAAACGAAAGACACAGACCAGAAACCCAGGAGGGAGGTGAACCGGCGGAGGATCAGGGGGAGGGACCGAGGGCCAGGTCCATAGGAGAAAACAGAAAGAAAGACACAGACAGAAGAACAACAAAAATAAACACAAAAACACAAGTCCAAGAGCAGAAGACCACCACAACCATGTGGTCAGGGCAGAAGCCCCCCAGGGCAGAGCAGAAGACCACCATAACCATGTGGTCAGGACGAACGCCCCCCAGGGCAGAGCAGAAGACCACCACCACCGTGTGGTCAGGGCGGAAGCCCCCTGGGTGGAGCAGAAGACCACCACAACCGTGTGGTCAGGGCGGAAGCCCCCCCGGGCAGAGCAGAAGACCACCACAACCTGGGTGGAGCAGAAGACCACCACAACCATGTGGTCAGGGCGGAAGCCCCCCCGGGCAGAGCAGAAGACCACCACAACCTGGGTGGAGCAGAAGACCACCACAACCGTGTGGTCAGGGCAGAAGCACCCCCGGGCAGAGCAGAAGACCACCACAACTGTGTGGTCGGGATGGATGCCCCCCAGGGCGGAGAATAAGACCACCACAACCGTGTGGTCGGGCAAACAGGAGGACAAGTCTGGTTGGGCAAGTCTGAAACATAGAACATGAACATGTTAAGGGTAGCCTCCGTGACCACAACAGGATCAGTCGGGTGTTCAGAGAGTTCGACTGAGACGTGACGAGACTCTGGAAGTTCCGCAGAGGCGAGGAGAGACTCTGGTAGTTCAGCAGAGACGTGGAACGGCTCTGGCAGTTCATCAGAGACGTGGAGAGGCTCTGGTAATCCCATGGTGTTTATACTGGATTCCAGAAGATCAATGCTGACTTGACTCTGTTCATGAAGATTATTGGTGACTTGCATTTGTTCATGAAAATCCTTGGTGACTTGTATTTGTCAATGAAGATCAATGGTGACTTGAATCCTCCCATGAAGAACCCCGGTGACTTGACTCTGTCCTTGAAGATCACCAGTGACTTGGCTTAACTCTCGAAGGTCAAAGGTGACTTGCCTTGACTCTGGAAGGTCAGTGGTGATTAGTCCTGACTTTGGAAGGTCAACGGTGACTAGCCCTGATTCTGGAAGGTCAAAGGTGACTAACCCTGACTCTGAAAGGTCGACGGTGACTAACCCTGACTCTGGAGGGTCCATGAGCACCTGACTCGACTCTGGAGGGTCAACCGGAACCTGACTCAACTCTGGAAATTCAACGGGCACCTGACTTGACTCTGGAAGGTCAACAGGAACTAGCCCTGACTCTGGAAGGTCATCGGTGACTAACCTTGACTCTGGAAGGTCAACGGTGACTAACCCTGACTCTGGAGGGTCCATGAGCACCTGACTCAATTCTGTAAAGTCAACGGGCACCTGATTCGACTCTGGATGGTCAACAGGAACCTGACTTGACTCTGGAAGGTCAACCGGAACCTGACTCAACTCTGGAGGGTCAACGGGAACCTGACTCAACTCTGGAGAGTCAACGGGAACCTGACTCAACTCAGGAAAGCCTACTGTAGCTGCCATCCTCTGCAGTGGCTCCGGGCTGATGGCCATCTTGTGCTGTGGTGTTGGGCTGGCTTCCATCTTGCCTCGGCAAGGTCGGCGGCCATTCTGCGCAGCGGCACTGGGCTGGTGGCCATCTTGTGCAGCGGCGCTGGCTCAGCAGACTTGCGCCTCCTATCCCCTCTCCGTCCACAATGGTGTGACGGCGGTTCCCATCCGAACTCAGGGTCGACAGGGGGGCATATTGGAGAGTGATGCCGGACCTACTCTCAACCACTCACTCCTGCGCGACCTCCCCTGGTCCCACGAAACACGACCAGGCGAGTACCCTCGCAACCATTCCTCACCCGCTCGGTGACTGGGGAGGAAATATGAATAGACATACCACTGGATGTCCTTTGTGATGGAGTCCTTCTGTGACGATCATGCACCAGAGAGACACAGGGAGATAGAGAGATCCAATTGCAGGCATTTATTCAATAAAGGGTAATCCAAATCGTTGTCAAACACAGTCAAGGTCAAAACCAAAAAAGACAGTCCAATAAAAACAAAGGAAAGGGGACAGGAAAGGGAACTTGGAAAACGAGCAGACTCGGAGGACGAGCAGACAGGAAGAATCTCGGGGCACGAGAATGCTGATACACAAAGGGTAATGACTCCATACAAACAACAGGGAAAGACTGGTATTAATAGGGAGGCTAATGACAATAAAGTGACTGCACCTGGTGCAATTAACAGGAGTGCAATTACTGTGAAGACAGGACCAGGCTAGAAGAATTCAGTGCCTAAGGGGAAGTGAGCCCACTAGTGGACACCCAGTGAAACAGAGACTAGACAGCGTGACAGTTGTGAGAAATCACAACTGGTTCTTCACAATAGGCTAAACCTGCCACATGAAAAACTAGAAATCGTACAAAAAATGGGATATTAACTTGGAATATATAGATTACATATAAGGATGTGTGCATTATGCCATAAAAAATAAAACAATTGAAAAGGTGGCTTATTGTTGCATGTTATAGTCTAGGCCTAGTTCTAACACATATTTTGGCACTATGGGCTAGGTTCACAAGATGGTGCCGGTGAGCTATAGCGACGAGAGTGTGTGAAAGTTGAAAAAGTGAAGTGACATTCAGCCAAGTATGGTGACCCATACTCAGAATCTGTGCTCTGCATTTAACCGATCCGAAATGCACACACACAGAGCAGTGAACACACACACACACTGTGAGCAAACACCCGGAGCAGTGGGCAGCCATTTATGCTGCGGCGCCCGGGGAGCAGTTGGGGGTTCGATGCCTTGCTCAAGGGCACCTAAGTCGTGGTATTGAAGGTGGAGAGAGAACTGTTCATGCACTTTCCCCACCCACAATTCCGTCCGGCCCGAGACTAGAACCCACAACCCTTCAATTGGGAGTCCAACCCTCTAACCATTAGGCCACGACTTCCCCGTACTGTGTGCTGTGTGCATACAGTACAGACCACAAGTTTGGAAACATTACTATTTTCAATGTTTTAGAAAGAAGTTTCTTCTGCTCATCAAGCTTGCATTTATTTGATCAAAAATACAGAAAAAAATGTAATATTGTGATTATATTATTACAATTTAAAAGAATTGTTTTTAAATTTATTATACTTTAAATTATCATTTATTTCCATGATGCAAAGCTGAATTTTTAGGATCATTATCACATGATCCTTTAGAAATTATTCTAATATGATGATTCATTATCAAAGTTGGAAACAGTTCTGCTGCTTAATATTTTTTTCAGAACATGTGATACTTTTTTTAGGATACTTAATAAAAAGTAAAAAAATATATATATATATATATATAATATTATGTTTTTAAAATATAAATATTTTGTAATAACAATATACACTATTGGTCAGTAATTTGGGGTCAGTAATTTTTTTCTTTTTAAATAAAATCAATACTTTTATTCAGCAAGGATGTGTTAAATTGATAAAAAGAGATTGTAAAGAAAATATATTATTAGAATATATATATTATATACTGTGTGTGTGTGTGTGTGTGTGTGTGTATATATATATATATATATATATATATATATATATATATATATATATATATATATATAATTTTTTTTTTTTTAAATTTTATTATGAATAAATGCAGTTATTTTTAACCTTTTATTCATCAAATATATTAGACAGCAGAACTGTTTCCAACACTCATAATAAATCAGAATATTAGAATGATTTCTAAATGATCATGTGATAGACTGGATGTTACAAGTGACACTGAAGGCTAGAGTAATGATGTTGAAAATTCAGCTTTGCATCACACTAATAAATTATTTTTTTAAAGTATATTCAAATAGAAAACTATTATTTTAAGTTGTAATAATATTTCACAATATTACTGTTTTTTTTTCTGTATTTTTGATCAAATAAATGCAGGCTTGTTGAGCAGAAGAAACTTCTTTCAAAAACATTAAAAATAGTTTTGGTCTGTACTGTACTTATTTCCGGTCTTGTGACGTTCTCATTTACTTATGCTGCATTCCATGCAGGTTTTTGAGCCTGTAAGTAACGACTTCAGACCATGACTCATGACTTTGTAGCGTTCCAGGCAAGTCATGCCAAACTTCCTGAGCGCAAAGGAATTGTAGCTACATTATTATTTTTATTGCAACGTTACATTGTCCTAAAATATTTTTTTCAACATGTACCACTTGAATAAACACTGCATCCGTAGGGGCTGCCATTGTTGTTTCACGGGGTATGTGATGTCAGAGCTCGGAACTGGGAGTACATCGATTTAGTACGAGTTCAAGGGTGGGAAGTCACAGGTTTGACTGCTGTTCCAGTGCACTTTCACGGGTACAAAGATGGAAAAACATGGGTTACAGGTTGCCTAGAAGTTGGCATTAAATACGAAACTTGGCTAGATATAAATGATTAATGTTTTTCAAATTAAGAAGCGGTGCTTAGTCATTCAATGGGGATGTTATGTAGAGGTAAGGGAGGAACTCAATCGCAGACAGGAATCACAAAACACAGGATTTATTATCAACAAAAACAGGTAAAACAAAACCCACGAGGGGGAAAACAATGACTAGGGCAGAGACTAAATTACTTAAGACTGGGTTGACACGATAAACAAAGACTCTAAACACTAGACCACTAACTACAGATAAACAACAACAGGTATCACAACGTCTTCTTCAAAGAGCAACGCAGAGTAACAATATCATAGAAACAATGAACCGCACAGGACAGTGAACACAAGGGGATATAAATAGGAAGACTAATCAAGACACAACAGGTGGCACAGATAAGGCAATCACAACAAAACTAGGATAAAAAGGGGGCGGGGCAAGGGAACGAGACAACACAAGCACATGGCCCAACGACCAGGCCATGTGCTTGCACACAAAACACGGGTCTGTCATGATCCTGCCTCAAGACTAGAAGAAAATTAAGGACACAAGGGCAGAATCATGACAGGGGATCTCTTCATTTAAACACAAACCATCAAATCTGCAATACGGTACATTTTCAGTGAGTTGATTCTGTTTTATAAGATTATAATGTTTGCTACTGTCAAACGATAAATTTGAGATGCTCAGAGATTTATGCATGTATGTTTTATTATTTGATAACATAATTTATAACTAACTGTACAATTTAACAATGTAATTATGGTAGGCTGGCATTAATTAAAAGATTGGTTGCTTGCATTACCTGTGTTATTTTATTAATATCGGTTTTCTGAAAGATCTGTTGCATAAATAATTGTCTAAGCAGAGCATGTACATTTTTATGATTTATTTTGCATTAATTATCAGATAAAACAAATCTTTGATTTTGTCATGTATTAGTTGTATCCTTTTACAGGCTTGAAATGTACATTTAATAATTTGCTTATTTCAGCAGGTCACACATATTTATTCATTATCTGGCTTATTTTTAACACATTCTAGTCCTATGTACAGAGCACATGACATGCCGAAAATGATGTCCACAAATTAAGAAATGTATCACTTTTTTATCATTTATTTGTATTAATTAAAATGTGTTAAAATAATAATCCATTTAAAATGAATAAATAATACGGTTTCTCATACAGAAATGGGCCATGCGGGAAATTTGGGGAATCCATAAAATAATAAATAATTATTATTCTAATTAAAATAATTAAGTAAACAAATAAATAAATAAATAAATTACACCACACATTACAAATTAAGAATTTTGTCATTCAAGTATAAAACAGCCCCTGATTCATATCATTCGTTTCCAATCACAGAAATCAGGAAGCCTAAGCCCAATAGCAGCCCTTGGCCGTCAGCTAACCTGTTTCCTCAGCCCAAGTCAGACTGGAGCCCCAATATCTTTTCTCTTTCGCCGTTAAAATAGTTCAGTTTTGTTTTTAATTGAAAAGTTGTAATTCTTATTGTTTCATTATTAATTCATAATAATTTAATTATTAATTAATTGAGTTGATTACGTTTGATCAAGTTATCCATCTCAAAGGATAACTTGCTTAAAATAAAATCTGTAGATACAGAACACTTAAAGCATATTACAATGTTATTTTAAACATTTAAAAGTGCACTGTTAGGTGTATATCTAAGCGTTTGTGCAGAGAGTAGGGGTGGCACAGTTAAACTTTTTCATGGTTCGGTTTGTTTCACGGTTTTAGAGTCACGGTTTTGGTATAGTTTGGTATGTGCTATGTTTATGGAAAAACTATACTTTCTAATAAAAAGAAGAATACTCTATTCAACTACAAGCAACAGCACAAATAAATACAATATAGTAAAGATACAAATAATATAATTTTAATAATATACATATATATATATATATATTACTTTTTAGGTAGATCTAGTATAAGTTTGTAGATACCGAAACTGAATAAGTACACTATAACAAGCATGATCCCAATCACCCAAGTACTGATCACCTGCACCTGCACCCAGTTATCACTCACCAGGATAAAGACACCTCGAACTTAGTACTCCGGTGTCCGGTCTAATGTTCACTATCCATTGAACTGGTGCCCGACCTCTTTCTACTAACCTGTCTTTGCTATATCCTCAGATATCCTCATGACGATCTCCTGTGAACTCCATAATAACCATATTCATTGAGTACTATCCAACAGAACCCTGTAATTTCCAAGCTTACCACCATGCCAGTCCAACTAGTCACCCCAGAATGCACTGTTTCTGTTTCAGCCCTGGTGGACTCGGGGCTCCTCGGGCAGCTTCATCTCACAACATCTCCTAAGCTGTCTCCAGTTGTCCAGGAGCTCCGAGTGAAAACTATCCAAGGAAAGATGTTAGGATGTGGGCGGGTTAAGTTTCAGGCACCCCTGTTAACTCTCAAGATTGGCCTCTTTCATGAAGAGGAGATGCTCTTCTTGGTACTGGAGGGACCCACGGTCGATATCATCCTTGGACACTCCTGCCTCACATTACACCCTCCAGAAATCAGGCATTCCAGGATGTGTTCAGCAAACAGGCAGCCACCCACTTACCACCTCACAGGCCATGGGACTGTGCCATCGACCTGCTGCCTGATGCTAAGTTCCCTAAGGGTCAAGTATATCCACTGTCTATACCGGAGTCAGGATTCATCCAACCGAGAGAACCGCAGCCTTATGAGGATTGTCAAGCAAAACCGATTCAAGAGTTTGAGTGAACTTCACAAGGAAAGGACTGAGGCTGGGGTCAAGGCATCAAAGACCACCACACACAGACTTGTCAAGGAATTTGGCTACAGTTGTCATATTTCTCTTGTTAAGCCACTCCTGAAACACAGAAAATGTCAGAGGCGTCTTACCTGGGCTAAGGAGAAGAAGAACTGGATTGTTGCCCAGTGGTCCAAAATCTTCTTTTCAGATGAGAGCAAATTTTGTATTCCATTTGGAAACCAATGTCCTAGAGTCTGGAGGAAGGGTGGAGAAGCTCATAGCCCAAGTCCAGTGTTAAGTTTACACCATCTGTTATGATTTGGGGTGCAATGTCATCTGCTGGTGTTAGTCCATTGTGTTTTTTGAGAACAAAAGTCACTGTATCCATTTACCTATAAATTTTGGAGCACTTCATGCTTCCTTCTGCTGACCAGCTTAAATGACCATGGTGTTGTTTGCTTGAGTAGCCAGCAACTCACCAGACCTGAACCCCATAGAGAAACAAGAGACCAAAAATTGCAGATAAGATGAAGGCCACTGCCTAGGGTTCCATATTCTATCGAGACATCCTCGTCCTCACCCACTTTACGTACGATGAAAATAGCCCCACCTCTGGCCAACACTTCTAAATCAGGTGATGATGATACAACTGATACAGGTCAGCAGTTTTCTCCAATTAAAGAACATATTACATAATTAGCTGTAAGCAAGGGCTTAAAAAGCATCCCTGTTATATCAAAATAAAGACGCACCATTCCATGCATCAGTGATTTTACAAAAATCAGAAGAGGCATTTGAGCAAAACCTTGTTCACTCACAATCTGTGTAATTGTGAAGTAAAATGTTCTAAGTATATTTTCTATTTCTATTTTAATACAGTTAATTAGTCAACATTTCAATGATTAAATAATATTTACTACAGTTGCTTTATTGTTTTACTGTTCAATAAATATTGCTCAAAAGCTATTAAAAGGATTATAATATTTGTATACACTGTATAAAATCTAATGAGCTATTTACTTAAATTAAGGTAACAATATTACACATACTTTTTTGAGTAGATTTCAGGCTTGATTTTGTGAAATCTCCTATATTAATCTATGACACAATGAATTTAATATAATTAGGGAAATGTGTAGTAGGAAACTACTTAAGAAATGTTGGAAAGTACTGCACTAGCACTAGCAAAGCTACTGCCCATTAAACAAGGCTTAATGCCTTAGAGGAGTAGTATTCATAACCATAAGCTCTACTCTTCTGCACAGTGGTAACGATTGCACTGTGCAATGGAAACTTTAATGTAACAGAAACTTACAAATGTCAAACGTAACTGAACATTAAACATTAATAGATGCTTCCCTTCACTCAAACACATTAAGTAGCATTTAATAAAAAAATGTACTCTCCATTTCCAGCCATATGCAAAGCATGCTTGGAGCTAACAGTCACCTCTAAAATAAAACTGCAAAATTGAGCTTATTATCTTGAAATAAATAGGCAGCCTTCTTTCCTTAATTATTTTAGTTTAATAACTTCTCCAATTATCCTTAAAACATGAGGAAATCTCTTGGTTTTATTAGTAGAAAGTCCTCATTATTTTCAGTACAACACTGAATCACAATTTCATTAATGAAATCCACACATTATTTTTAATCATCACCTTAATTTCTTTGATGGAAATTACAAGACCCATGATTTTTTTTTTTTTTTTTTTTTTTTTTTTTTTTTACAGTGAAGTACAGATGGTACTTGATATTTTTAGATCATATTTCAAGTTGGAGACAAAGAAAAGTCATGTAAATTTACCTTTTCCTATGGTATTTACAACTGGTACCTTGCTGGTAATATGTATTGAAAATATTTAATATAAAAGTTTTTAATATAAAGTCTATAAAACAAACAAATAAATTAATTCCATCTAAAAATCTATCAGTAGATTAATTAGTGCAGCAAAGTTATTTTATCATTCTAATAGAATATTAATTAACATACAACATACAACCTTTAACAACAGTGTTTTTCCAACATTTTCACTGACAATCAAAGAAAAGAATAACATAGATAAAATACATGCATCTAATATTGAGAACTTCTTTTTTTTTCCAGAGATCTGTATTATTTACAAAAATATAATACAGTTGGTATATTTAAAGTGTATATATATATATATATATATATATATATATATATATATATATATATATATATATATATATATATATATATATATATATATATAAAATTAGGAATTCAACTTTTGTCTACACCAAATATTTACAAATTTCTGTCTTATTTCTTTGGTTTGTAAACCATATACTAAAGGATTTAGTCCTGGTGGTACAATATGGAACATTATACTAGCTAGTTTCCTGTTTTCAGAGTATTCAGGAAAACGATGAAGAAAAATAAAACTAGCACAAGAAACAAACATGATTATATAAACAGCTATGTGAGTGCCACAGGTTTTTATGGCTTTACTATTCAGTGATTTGTTTTTGCTGGTAATGCATACAGTAGCAATCTTGCCATATGTTATAAATACAGACCCAAGTGAAAAGGTAAAAACAATCACAGTATAAACAATTCCAAAGATATTATTTACAACCACATTTTCACAGGACAGTTTAAAAAGTGAGGCATTGTCACAGAAAGGGTTTTCAATTTTGGATCTGCAACGAGAAAGGCGTATAGTAAGACCTAACAGAATTGAAACCATGAATACTGACAACCCCCAGGCTGATGCTGATAGTTTAACCACCATTTTATTAGTCATTATAGCGGTGTATCGCAGCGGATTACATATAGCCACATATCTGTCAAAGGCCATGATCATAAGCACATAATGGCATGCTACTGTAAAAACATGTACAAAATAAGCTTGAACAACACACTCTGGATATGATATATATCGCTCTGAAGTTTCTCTGAAAATGTCATGCATTAAGCGTGGCAAAATGACAGTGGTTCCCATTATATCATTCAGTGGCAAGTTACAAAACAGAAAGTGCATAGGATGATGTAGATTCTTCTCTGTTGAGATCAGAATTATGAGTCCAATGTTGGAAAGCATAATAAAGACATAAACCAACAGAAGCAGGATGAAAACAGGATAGAAAGATTGAGGTGTAACTGTTAGTCCCTCAACGAGGAGAATGCTGTTTGTGAAAGTCAGGTTGTCCATTGCTGCCCTGCAAAATTGTTGGTATAGAGTAACAAAGAGACATTGTCATTAATAACATATCATCTGGCACTACTGCATTCCACTATGAGAAAAATACATACAACATGTTTCAGATATTTAAGATTACTTGAAAGTATAAATATTTTAATGACATTTCACCTTCAGTTGCATGATTCTGTCGGTATAATCTGTATATATGGTTCATAAATGCAAATCTTGTCATTTGAATATTTCCATAGTGCAACACACCACATCCTGAACTGTTTTATCACTACATATCAAAAATGAAAAAAAGTAGTAACAAAAATACAGACCTTTTACTTATCTAATAAACCAACACTTACTTAACACGCTGTTTTTACCAAGATAGATGACAGTCAGGTTGATAGATGTTCAGTGAAGAACTGTTTACTTGCCCTTAGCTTTTATTTTGTGGTTCAGCGCTGTTTCTGATGCTGCAATCATCCCAGAGGGCAAAAGATCTCTGGTTATGGTCATAACCTCGGTTACCTGAGAGTGGGATCGAGACATTACAAATGTCATGATGGGAATCCCTCCCCTTTTCTGAAATCCTGAAACCCTATAGGATAAAACCAGTTAACCCCTTTACGTGCGAACATCGCCGACGGCCCCAGTTTATTATTGTTTCACTTTCACAGCACATTAAACATCACTGTCTTACTTCATCTGGACAAACTGTGCATCAATTGAAAGTTTAAAGACTCTAGCTTCGATATTTGACCAATATTTTGATAAAACATTGTTGCAGTGACAGATATTTAGTGATTTATGTCAGGAGTGCAAAATAATAAATCCGTATTATGCCACATTTTGAATAGAAATTCACCACTCACTCATATTCAGTCACGTCAGCAGCGGTTTCTTTGTGTTCACATAGACTCACTGAACAGCGTCAATAAGGATTTTTAGACCAAAGATGCATATCTGCGGAGATATATGGATATATTTACTGATGTTTACTTCATATTTCTTCAGACAGAATAGTCATTTCTATTCATTTTCCACGGATTTACACGATCAGATGATAAACAGCCTCTCCCAACGATCTGTGTATGTGTTTGGTGTGCCGTCAGCTCGTGCTGTGTGTCACTCAGACTCCGATTGGGCCTTCCCAGTGTCAATCTTAGAGTGTCATATCTGGACACCGCCCCATCGTGTCACATGCTTCCTGCACACTTCCTGGTAGTTATCTGGCCAAAACAACACTGAAACACCTCTGTACACACAAAATATCTGAATAATAAACCCGCGATTACGATAGTAAAGCTTGGTATGAGAATTTCTTGAGATCTGGGGCGTTTTTATAAAAAAAATCGAAAATGTACATCGGAAATGCTAACTTGTGCAGCGATGAAAAAGGCTACAAATAACATATTTTTACAACAGTAAACGACCAAATTCCACCCCTGATCACTAAAGGAAGTTATTATAAACACTCGATCGGGGTTTAAAGTGAGTTTTGAGTAAAAGTGTACTAATAATTTCATAAATTGTCAGATGTAGCTTGATGCTAACTTTAGCACCAATGCTACTAATAGCAGGTGCTTTTCTTCTTCATAATGCATTTTTGTCTCAATAATTCACGTAAGGTCGTAAGAAAATGTTTTGTTGTATTTTTATAGTAAGACTTTTGATAAATAAGGGCTAAATGCAAAGAGAGACTGAAGTGAGATCGCTGCTTTGTTGCTTTGTAAAGCCTGAAAAACCACAATCAAGGCTAATAAAGGTGGAATAAAAACAAAAGAATAATGATAAAAGAATAATGCGGATAATGTGTCATACCTGGCGGAGGTGTGAAAGACTCGTTTGGTGAGAACAATAGAATAATGAATCGGGCAGCTTTCAACAGTGAAACATACACAAAGAGCACAGGAATGTTTACATGTGAGATCTTCTAGAGATGACAAGTGCCATAAATCAATCTGATTAACCTTCTCTAAAAACACACATGACATGGCCTTAGAAAATATTTCATAAAATTCACAGTTTTACAGATTTGATTATGAAATTTTTAATGAAGTTTTGGAAGACTTGTGGCCTTAGCTACACTGTGTTTTCAAACTCATTTCCTACATCAACATTTTTTTAAATACATTTAAAACATATGTTTTTTATATTTTTATTTTTGTTTTTATGTTTGAGCTTATATATCTCTATTATCATAACAGTCTGAGTGATTCTGATTCCTGAACAGTAAACTTTAAAGTGTCAGCTTTGTGAACAAAGGTTGATTATGTATCTAGTCAGAAAGAATCATGAGCAGAAACCTTTTTATTTTGGGTATGTAATTTCGGTCTCCATGCCAAAAAAGGGGGGTTACTAGTAAGGGGTTTAAATAAACTGGCCAATTGTCACTAACCTATGCAAATCACATGCAAATACTGATAAGTCGGTGGGCAGTGAAAAATGCTGTGAAAGTGACAATTGCTTCAGAATCTGAGACTGAAATGCTGCTGTAATGATCAAGCAATGAACATGAAAACCTTTGCAATTTCTCGGTCACACTCTCAGGGAACCAAAGTTATGACAGTAACCGGAGACGTTCCCTAATGAGTGTTTATGCCACTGGTGAAAAGAGTAACAAAACATTGTAGTTAAGTAAAAGTATTGCCACCTAAGTAATAATATACTTGAGTACAAGTAAAAATACTGAAAAATAATATAACTAAAGTAAGAGTAAAAAAGAAATAAGTTTGTTGAAAAACTACCCAATTTACAAAATATTTTCGTATAAATTTTATATCATTTACCCAGATTTATGTGATTATTAAATTAAACACTCCTGTACTTTCTCTTTCACAAGTGGGATTCGTAATTGTAATGTCTGTTTCACATATGACATTCCAGGAAATCTCTTATATGGACAAATGCATCACGTCACTACAGCTGAATAACATGCCATTTGAGGTATTTTCTTAACAATGATGTACATTTACAATGCAACGCTAAATGGCATAGCCTGTATCACAGAGTAGAATTTTATAAAATAATTTTTTCTGTCTCACTGTGTGAGAAAAAGCAAAATGGAACCACCAAAGCAAGTTATTTGAAACAGGACTGGTAATACAAAGTGATTTTGGATATAAACAATATAGATAAAGATATAATTAACAACCACATTTTCACAGGATAGTTTAAAAGTGAGGCATTGTCACAGAGAAAGTTTTTTTTTTTTTTTTTTTAAATTTAGTTAATTCAGTGTCTCAATAATGCAAAATGATAGTTAAAGGCAGTTCATCATTGAATTCAGTTATGTCATCTCTGTTCAGTTTAAAGAGTGTCTGTGCATTTATTTGCAATCAAGTCAACGATATCGCTGTAGATGAAGTGACCCCAACTAAGCAAGCCAGAGGCGACAGCGGGCAAGGAACCAAAACTCCATCGGTGACAGAATGGAGAAAAAAATCTTGGGAGAAACCAGGCTCAGTTGGGGGGCCAGTTCTCCTCTGACCAGACGAAGCCAGTAGTTCAATTCCAGGCTGCAGCAAAGTCAGATTGTGCAGAAGAATCATCTGTTTCCTGTGGTCTTGTCCTGGTGGTCCTCTGAGACAAGGTCTTTACAGGGGATCTGTATCTAAGGCTCCAGTTGTCCTGGTCTCCGCTGTCTTTCAGGGCAGTAGAGGTCCTTTCTAGGTGCTGATCCACCATCATGTCTGGATACGTACTGGATCCAGGTGACTGCAGTGACCCTCTGATCTGGATACAGACTGTATCTGGTGGCCACGGTGACCTCGGAACAAGAGAGAAACAGACAAAGATTAGCGTAGATGCCATTCTTCTAATGATGTAGCAAGTGCATAGGGTGTTATGTGAAGTGTTTCCAGTTCCGGTTTACATAATTAATGCAGCCTAAAAATCCTTTTAACAGATTTGGATATTAAAAGCCACATAGAGCCACATATCTGTCAAAGGCCATGATCATCAGCACATAATGGCATGCTACTGCAAAAACATGTACAAAATAAACTTGAACAGCACACTCTGAATATGATATATATTGATCTGAAGTTCCTCTGAAAATGTCATGCGTTTAGACCTATCACAGTCTAGATCTTGATTTAAAAAAAAAAAAAATCTGACTCATTGTGTGAGAAGCAGCAACATGGAAACACAGAAGTTAGTTATTTCAAACAGGACTGATGATACAAAGTGATTTTCGAGCTAAACATAACATAGATCAAGATCAAAAACACGAAGGCAAGGCAAAGCAAGTAAACGCGGGAAAACATGGGTACAAGAAAATATTAAAGGCTAACAATAATCAGCAGTGTATGTCCCTGTCCCAAACACTTCATCTGCACTTGCACTCTTACAGATATGCACCCTCAGTCCACACTTCTGTAGAGCCAGCACTGGGGCGAGCTTTGCAGAATAATTCTACCCGACAGTCAAAGTGAAATTATGTAAAAAAAGTGCAGACTCTGAGAAAAACTGCAAGGACCTAGGGTGCCATTTGGGACAACCTTTAAAGTCTTCCTGATGGGAAACAGCTGGAGTCTGATAACAAGTTCCTAGGCAGAGAGTTATGGGAAATGCATTCCGGGGAGAGTGGTAACAGTAAGGGAAGGAATGAAGTGCCCTTTAGCAGAGCTCGTGGGCACTCCAGCTGGCAATCGTAACAGCCAATTCATGTCTTGCAATCTCTACTAATGAGCTGATGAGTTGAATCAGTTAGATCAGTGGTTCCCAACCTTTTTCAGCTCGCGGCCCACACAACCAAACTCATATGTTTGCGATGCCCACTTCAAAAAAATGAACTGACCCCGGTATTGTTGGGTTAATAACTTAGTACTAAGAAGCTAGATTCAGGGCCGTTTGAAGGAATTTGGGGGCCCCAAGCAAAATGGACATAGAGGCCCCCCGACGCAAAGCCTATAGGAACCACAGCATAGCCATACAGTTTAAGTTCACCCACACTTTATATAAATAAAAAAAAGGTTTACAGTGCAAATACTGCTTGAAAAAATAGTTTGGTGGGAATTCAATAGTGATTTTTTTTTCTAATAATATGACAGCACACACTTATCAGTTGAAACTCTGGGCTGTGCAGGATATCAGCTATAATTATAGAGCTTGTGGTTCCTTGGCTATATAGAAGAAACATCAGCACTGAGAAGTGATGCATCTGTTGATGTTGAGGATGAAGTTGATGGTGTAGCTGGGAAAATAATAAATAAAAAAAAAAAAAATCTGAAATTACCTGTGAAGTACGTTTTACCATTTCACTGTTAGCATATTGAAAGAGGTCAATATTAACAGCTTAGGGGTGCGTTTCCCAAAACCATAGTTGCTAATTAAGTTAGATGGTAGATACTTTATAATATAACAATCATTAATAGATGGTAAATTGATAGTTAATTAATATTTAGTTAATTGTCATTTAACTGTTAGCAAACAGTATTTTTGCTTATTATAAAGTTTACCGAAAAATGTAAGATATGTTAGCATTTCCATATTTTTATATTAGAAGGGAAGGGATGCAGGCAGCTGCTTTCACTACCAATGCTTAAAAACATCCCAAGCTAATGTTTGATGCACATAATTTATTGTGTCGTTTTCCTAACCCCCATTTGGTAAATAGATTATCACGGTGGAATAGTACAGCATGCTATTTGCTATGCCACTTACATCTAGGGCTGTAGCTATCAAATTTTTTAGTAATCGAGAATTCAACCAAAAATTCCATCGATTAATCGAGTAATTGGATAAAATGTGTTTTTGCTTATTAATATTAATTATGCAAGAGAAAATAAGACTCCTGGGTCTCTTAAAATGAACAACTAAGTTTCCTTTTTTAGAATTTATTTTTTATTTTTAAATGCATAGAATGCAATGCATACATCAAAAATAAATATTTATTTATCATCCATTGTTTCTCGGTCTGTACTTGTACTGTGAACAATGACAAAGTTAACAGATGAATTGAGTGCATTTAAGTGCCATTCAGTCGGGGTTTTAAATAAAGCATTTTCTGATATGCACATTAAACACAAAACATTAATTTAATTTATATTTTAATTATTGAAAATTAAGCAAACTTAACTTTTTGGTAAACAAAGGGGATTTACTATAAATCTATCTATATTCAATAAAACATGGAAGAAATTTTGTGTGATTAAACCTTAAAAAAAAAGTTAGATTTTTTTTAGTAGTAGGCTATGTACAGTATTGTTCAAAATAATAGCAGTACAATGTGACTAACCAGAATAATCAAGGTTTTTCGTATATTTTTTTATTGCTACGTGGCAAACAAGTTACCAGTAGGTTCAGTAGATTCTCAGAAAACAAATGAGACCCAGCATTCATGATATGCACGCTCTTAAGGCTGTGCAATTGGGCAATTAGTTGAATTAGTTGAAAGGGGTGTGTTCAGAAAAATAGCAGTGTGGCATTCAATCACTGAGGTCATCAATTTTGTGAAGAAACAGGTGTGAATCAGGTGGCCCCTATTTAAGGATGAAGCCAACACTTGTTGAACATGCATTTGAAAGCTGAGGAAAATGGGTCGTTCAAGACATTGTTCAGAAGAACAGCGTACTTTGATTAAAAAGTTGATTAGAGAGGGGAAAACCTATAAAGAGGTGCAAAAAATGATAGGCTGTTCAGCTAAAATGATCTCCAATGCCTTAAAATGGAGAGCAAAACCAGAGAGACGTGGAAGAAAACGGAAGACAACCATCAAAATGGATAGAAGAATAACCAGAATGGCAAAGGCTCAGCCAATGATCACCTCCAGGATGATCAAAGACAGTCTGGAGTTACCTGTAAGTACTGTGACAGTTAGAAGACGTCTGTGTGAAGCTAATCTATTTTCAAGAATCCCCCGCAAAGTCCCTCTGTTAAAAAAAAGGCATGTGCAGAAGGTTACAATTTGCCAAAGAACACATCAACTGGCCTAAAGAGAAATGGAGGAACATTTTGTGGACTGATGAGAGTAAAATTGTTCTTTTTGGGTCCAAGGGCCACAGGCAGTTTGTGAGACGACCCCCAAACTCTGAATTCAAGCCACAGTACACAGTGAAGACAGTGAAGCATGGAGGTGCAAGCATCATGATATGGGCATGTTTCTCCTACTATGGTGTTGGGCCTATTTATCGCATACCAGGGATCATGGATCAGTTTGCATATGTTAAAATACTTGAAGAGGTCATGTTGCCCTATGCTGAAGAGGACATGCCCTTGAAATGGTTGTTTCAACAAGACAATGACCCAAAACACACTAGTAAACGGGCAAAGTCTTGGTTCCAAACCAACAAAATTAATGTTATGGAGTGGCCAGCCCAATCTCCAGACCTTAATCCAATTGAGAACTTGTGGGGTGATATCAAAAATGCTGTTTCTGAAGCAAAACCAAGAAATGTGAATGAATTGTGGAATGTTGTTAAAGAATCATGGAGTGGAATAACGGCTGAGAGGTGCCACAAGTTGGTTGACTCCATGCCACACAGATGTCAAGCAGTTTTAAAAAACTGTGGTCATACAACTAAATATTAGTTTAGTGATTCACAGGATTGCTAAATCCCAGAAAAAAAAAAAATGTTTGTACAAAATAGTTTTGAGTTTGTACAGTCAAAAGGTAGACACTGCTATTTTTTTGAACACACCCCTTTCAACTAATTGCCCAATTGCACAGCCTTAAGAGCTTGCATATCATGAATGCTGGGTCTTGTTTGTTTTCTGACAATCTACTGGTAACTTGTTTGCCACGTAGCAATAAAAAATATACTAAAAACCTTGATTATTCTGGTTAGTCACATTGTACTGCTATTATTTTGAACAATACTGTACTCCCACAATAGAGATTGCTAATGTGTCGTCATCATGACGTATTCCCAGTGGTGAACGCAAAGCATTTTGGGAATCCGCGGCACAAACATTAGGCGCCAGACTTCTTTGCATGGAGGGAAGAACGCAGTGTTCAAGATGCCTTCTACCTGCCGTGTTATAAACTGCAATAGTCGTTCTCACGATAGAAGTGGCGTAAAGCTTAAGAACGGAATATCCTTCTATCGTTTTCCAGCGTGGAAAAATAATAGTACAAGCCATGTTTCAGAGGTGACAAAAAGGCGACGAATGGCATGGATAGCAGTGGTAAGGAAGCCAAGATTACCTTCGATAACACTCCACCACACATGATGGTGTGTTCAAAGCATTTTCACAAAGGTAAGTTACAATTACTCTCTGTAAATGTTAATTGTTAACTAGCATGACATGGCTAGAAAATGAGCTTAAGTTACCAATGTACTAAAGCGTAACGTTAATCAGTTTTAAATGCTGTACATCTAGGCTACATTGCAATTTATTTGGTGACTGTGTTTGCAGGCAAACCTGCCTATGAAATGTTGGAATCTGATCCTGCTTTGATTACAGGAATAAATTTGTTTAAAATATAAAAGTCATTTTACTACATATTACTGTTTTTATTATTATTTTATCAAATAAATGCAGCCTTGGTGAGCAGAAGATGCTTTTAAAAACTTTTTAAAATCTTACTGACCCTAAACTTTTCAACGGTAGTGTATGTTACTCCCTGTGCATAGCTAATCTGGATTCCTTAGGAATAGAGGTGATGACGACACAATTTCTTTATATTGTTACTGTTAGACACTACACCTCCACCTGAGATGGAAGGTCCTGTGAATCCACTCCCATCGCCGGGCACTGTCCACACCACTCATGAGACTGAGCTGAAGACTTTGCTGGATAAAATTGTGGTTGTGTGCTGTGCTTTGACCAATGTGTCCAAGTATTGTTGTGAAGGTGTCATGATAGAATTATACACCATGCTCACATCTAATATATAAATGTTTTTTTTTTTTGTTTGTTTTCCAAAAGATTTTGTAATGTCTCTTCTCACATATAATGTTTTTTAGGAATGTCTGTAAATAAAATAAACACAGATTGAATGAAATTCTGCCTCCTTTATCTGAATTAAGGAAGAATTGTGCAAAATCAGTGTTCTTTGGTTGCAAACACAATTACATAACTTAAATAGTAGTAAGATCGGAATCGAGTCCTTTGATTCTCTTTATTTTCTCGTCATATCTCATCTTTGCATTAGGATTTAGTTTTAAGCGGTATGGTCCGACAATGTTTTCTTTAGCCCACTGCATTTTGTAGGAATATATCCTGTTTTTCATGCTAATTTTTCATTATTTTCATGCCAGAACACTAGCCTGCTATTCTATTTCAAACATACCCATAATTCTTTGCGTTCTGATGACGTTGCCGCCCAGTTGGTCACATGTGTTAGCGATCTCTATATCATGTAATACTGAAACAATTATAACCCTAACCTTTATCTCCATACTGAAATCCCAGATGGAAAGTTAAAATATTAGTGTCTGAGACACTGAGCATAATTTTAATATATATATATTTTTTTTTATATGTTTATCTTAAATAGCCATGTTAACCTGTTAGCCAGCACCCCCCATTATGGGACTCACAGATGAAAGTGCTCTACCTAACTTATAATTGTAACAGTTTCCTACTTCAGGGTGTTACAAACATAATTTTGGTGTCTTTGGAGAGAAGACACTTTAGGCTTTACTTTTTATCAACCAGATTTGATAATGCTCAAAAATATTAATATAGTATAAAATAGTTATAGACACTGAAGTGCCTTGAAATGTTTTTTTTTGCCACACATATATATATACATATATATATATATATATATATATATAAATAAATAAATAAATATTTGGGAAGTCGTGGCCTAATGGTTAGAGGGTTGGTCTCCCAATCGAAGGGTTGCGAGTTCTAGTCTCGGGCCGGACGGAATTGTGGGTGGGGGGAGTGCATGAACAGCTCTCTCTCCACCTTCAATACCATGACTTAGGTGCCCTTGAGCAAGGCATCGAACCCCCAACTGCTCCCCGGGCGCCGCAGCATAAATGGCTGCCAACTGCTCCGGGTGTGTATTCACAGTATGTGTGTGTGTGTGTGTTCACTGCTCTGTGTGTGTGCATTTCGGATGGGTTAAATGCAGAGCACAAATTCTGAGTATGGGTCACCATACTTGGCTGAATGTCACGTCACATATACACATACATATATATATATATATATATATATATATATATATATATATTGATATAAAAATACATGAAATGAGTCCTGGAGCAATCTAGAAAAGTAATGGGTTGAAAGCCACATGCCTCAGTTTCTATTTCAAATCTGAATAAAATATCATGAAAAATGAAAATAGTGCTCACAAATGGCTGTTGATATAGTATTCTCAAGTGAAATGAGTAAAGGCTTGGACCCGGAAATAGCATTTTTATTCTAATTCTAATTTACTACCATTTACAACTTTTTTTTTTAAAGGCAATCATTATTTCAAGCTTTGAGTGGCTTAATAAAAGTCTTCTAAAAATACATATTTGATGATATATCATTTGACGATGAGCAATTTTATTTACATACATATAAACATTGCTCAATTACCATTACAAAAATCTCAATCTTTAACATTTGCTTATTCTGTGTATTTGTGTATTTTAAATAGGGTAATTTTGTTGCAAAAGCTTACAGCACAAGGAAGCTTGATTTAAACTTTGATTTCAAACAGAATTTAATTTATAAAGAAAGACAAGTACACAATCAGTAATCAAATTATAAAACAAATGACCTCAATTTAGTTGAGTTACTTGAAATATGACGCCACTGAATTTGAGCCATACACTATGTTATTTATTTAGGTAAATGGAACATCAGATCGCTTTGACCTGTAATGTTTGTAAAATGTAGTGATGCAGTGAGACATCACATGCACCCACTCACCCCCTCAAACTCATAGAGATAGAGTGAGATCAGGTGTCTGATAGATTTCTTTTAAATTATTTTCATCCACAGAGCTTTGGAAATTCATGAAAATATGCATGTTTCTTCAGAATGACTTGTTCTCTGTATGTAAAAAGTTTTGAAGTGTTTGGAAGCTGCACTTTAAAGATATAAGAAAATTACTATCTTTTTTACAAGCTAGTGTTAGCTCTCCTGCAGCTGCAGAAAAGGTGCAGTTATGCTTTATGATGCATTTTGTCAAAATAATTGACGTAAGGGCACAACATTTTTATTTTTTAGAAAGACTTTTGATACCTGACAGAATTGTGAAATGTTCGTGAAGTGAGAGCAATGGTATCATGAATGGGGCAGTTTGCCAGGTCAGATGTAAGGCAGCAGTTTGCAGGAGAGCTTACAGAGGGCCGTAAACTTTTTTTTTTATTAGCCTTCTTTAAAACACACATGACATGGTCTTACAAAATGTTTCATAACAAGCACAGTTTTACAGAGAACGTCCTCATATTTTAAATGAAGCATGAATAGACTGTAGCTTCATTATGTTGTGGCGGTAAATACTTAGAAACACAATTTATTATACGTTTAAAAACTATACTTTGAATATTTTATTTACATTTTTAAGTTTGAGCTGATATATTTCCAATATCATAACGAACTGCAAACAGCTTTATAAATGTATGTTGAGTCAGAAAGACTCATTAGCAGCAACCTTTTTATTTTGGGTATGTCATGTTGTGTCTGGGGCTGGGGGGTGACAGGTTAGGGGTTAAATTGGCTAAATGTTGAAACGTATATCTGACAGAACAAGAGACATCAGTGTGTTGTTACTAAATTACATTTTAAAACAGGATTGTGATTTTGTTAATAAAGGTATATATATATATATATATATATATATATATATATATATATATATATATATATATATATATATATATATATATATATATATATATACACATACATATACACACACATACATACACACACACACTTCAGGCATTCCTTTTAATTAATTTATTTCAGATTAACTTTATTTCTGTACCAAAGTTTTATAAACTTTTGTCTTATTTCTTTGGTTTGTAAACCATATACTAAAGGATTTAATCCTGGTGGTACTATATGAAACATTATACTAGCTAGTTTTCTGCTTTCAGAGTATTCAGGAAAACGATGGAGAAAAACCACGGTTGCACAGGAAACAAACATGACTATATAAACAGCTATGTGAGTGCCACAGGTTTTTATGGCTTTTCTGTTGAGTGCTTTGTTTTTGCTGGTCATGCATACAGTAGCAATCTTGCCATATGTTATAAATACAGACCCAAGTGAGAAAGTAAAAATAATTACAGTATAAATAATTCCAAACACATTATTAATGACTACACTTTCACAGGACAGTTTAAACAGTGAAGCATTATCACAGTAAGGGTTTTCAATTTTAGATCTGCAGCGAGACAGTCTTATAGTGAGACCTAACATAATAGACACTATAAGTACTGACAGCCCCCAGGCTGATACTGATAGTTTTACTACCATTTTATTGGTCATTATGGCTGTGTATCGCAGTGGATTACATATAGCAACATATCTGTCAAAGGCCATGATCATCAGCACATAGTGGCTTGCGGCCCCAAATATGTGTACAAAATATGCTTGAACAACACACTCCACATATGTCATGTAGCGCTCTGAGACTTCCCTTAAAATATCCTGTAGTAAGCGTGGCAACATGACAGTGGTTCCTAGTATATCGTTCAGTGGCAAATTGCAGAACAGAAAATGCATAGGAAGATGCAGATTTTTATCTGTTGAGATCAGTATTATAAGTCCAATGTTACATCCCATTGTAAAAACATAAATCAACAGAAGCAAGATGAAAATGGGATAAGAGGACTGAGGTGCAACTTTCAGTCCTTCCATGAGGAGAATGGTGTTTGTGAATGTCAGGTTGTCCATTAGTTGCTCTACAAAAACCTATAAACAGCATCGAACAAACATGTCAATGTCGTTAATAGCAGAAATTAATTGTAGAGTATATGATATAAAAAAAACTGTATAATATGATAAAAATATATATATATATATATATTTACAACATTGCTGTAAGCAGTAAAATTTAACTATAACATTTCCTGCGCTTGGTTTCCATCTGATGTTTTCCATTCTTTTCTTTAAAAGTGTAAGGTTTTTTTTTTTCTTTTTTTTGTACAAGAAAAGAACCTGGAATCTGTTGTGGCTAAAGTAAAGTAATACCTTGAAGAAATATTGTTGTGTTTTGTCAAGATTGTTGACAGATCACTTCAAGTTGTCAAGTTAACTGATTAGCAGCCTATTCTTTATATTTCTTTTAAGGATAGATAAATTTAAAATTAGTTTTCTCTTAAGAAACTTTACATGCTTTTGCCTTTAAATATGTGGTTCAAAGAGGTTTCTGTGACGCTGTCAAAACCCAAGAGGGGAATTAAATAGACAAGAGGTTGCCATGAACACAGTCACTAAAACTGTAATGGTATTGTTTTGTTGTAAATCATGTGTCTCTAGCGAGCTTCAAATGTTTGCTATAAGAGCACTGACTTGGATCTGTTTTTAAATGATAGCCTCAGTTTGAATGATAATGTTCTTGTGGTTTATAGTTACACAACTTTGTGTGTCAATTCTATTATTCCTACTAAAACTTTGACAGTGTTTCCTAACAACAATGGGTAATGGGCCATGGGTAACCAAAGAACTCAAATATTCTTAATAAGAAAAAAGGGTATTCCTGTCAGGAACTAATGAGGAGGAAAACAATATTAATAAGGAAGTCAAAAGAGCAATTGGACATGCCAGACTAAATTATAGAAAAAATAAATAAAAGGAAAGGTTGTGCAAGGTGATATTATGGCTGTCTGGCAATCAAAAACATGTCAGATATAAAAACATCTAAGAAGGAGCCTGTAAGGGTTCTCTGGGATAAAGTACTCAGATACAGTAATGCGACTCAAATTAATTAATTGAGTAATAGAGGATCAGAGTCCTGGTAGGAATCAAGGCCTAGACAGGTGACCACACCACACAGAAATAATCAACTCGCACAGACAAGATTAGGCTGATGTAAGAATTCAGGCTGATTCACACTAAGAACAGTCCTCTAGAACAGACAAAGACAAGACTCAGGGCAAACCATTTCTCTACTCGGGTTAGAGTAGCTCACATGAAAATGTTGAGCTCAAACTCCATAAGCCGCTGACCAGAGATTGCAGAGATAGCAGGCATCAGAAAAAGTAGCCGGGCAAACAAAACTCCTTAGCTAATGATTTGAATTTGTTTTTCACATGTTTTGATTTAATGATTCATGATTGAAGATGCAAATTGTGCACTTGAGGAGTTTAAATATACTTTAAAGTGGTCACTGAGGACAAAGTGGATTACCTACGTTTTTAAAGGGAATGCGCCCCCGATCTTCCTAAATGAGTCTATGATCCAGCTTCACTTACAGAAGAAGTGAGTATAAGGTTTTCTTTTTTTTTTCTTTTTTATTAAATGAATCTTTGTAAATCGCCTTTCCTAATAATGTGCTAGTTAGCAAGTTCAACAACAAATGCAGAGATGATATTACTATTGGAAAATGAGATGGTCTGTATTACTTAATATTAGGGAAAGCGTAATAGCTAATTTGGATCGTGTGTGCCTTAATAACCAATCACAGTACAGTCTTGGAGTCACAATAACACATTTCTAATATTCAAATATGTTAAAGGATTTTTAGGCTGCAATAATTAGGAAACACTGAACACTTCCCATAACATTCAATGTACTTGCTACATCATTAGAAGAATGGCATCTACCATATTTTTCGGACTATAAGTCGCACCTAAGTATAAGTCGCATCAGTCCAAAACTACGTCATGACGAGGAAAAAAAACATATAAATCGCACTGGACTATAAGTCCTATTCCTTTAGAACCAAGAGAAAACATTACCGTCCACAGCCGCAAGACAGTAATGTTTTCTCTTTGTTAATTTCTCTCAATTCATGTCAAATTATTTTTGATAGTTAAGTCGCATCTGACTATAAGTCGCAGGACCAGCCAAACTATGAAAAAAAGTGTGACTTATAGTCCGGAAAATACGGTATGCTAATTTTAGTCCGTTTCTCTCTTATTCCGAGGTCACTGTAGCCACCAGATCCAGTCTGTATCCAGATCAGATGGTCACTGCAGTCTCATTAGCATTTAAAGGAAAATGCACTGAAATGGGTCGCAGTGAACAGAGCTGTTGTTGACAAGGTAAAAAAAAAAAAAAAAAGTGTTGTTTTACACTACAGTTGAAAAATATTAAACAAAATTGTTGAAAATGGGCATCCAATGATCCATTTAAGTCCCTCTGCCCCTTTGAAGCTGCACTGTAAAAAATGTACTGTAGAATTTACAGGATTTTACTGGCAAAAAAGTTGCCAATAAAATCCTGTAAAAATGCTGTTAATTGCTGTAAAATGGATTACAGGACATTTGCTGTATGTGAAATACAGTAGTTTGTAGTATTTTTTACAGTAACATTGAATTTTACAAGTAGTTTATTTTACAGCAATATTTTGTAAATTCACTAAAGTACAGTATTTACCTGGCAAAAAAGTTGCCAATAAAGTCCTATAAATATATTTTACAGCATTTTGTAATTTCATTAAATTACAGTATTTAACTGGCAACAAAAGTTGCCAATAAAATAATGTAAATACCCCTAAATTCAATATGATGTTGTAATTTAACAATGAAACTGCTTTAAAGACTAATTTTAACAATAAACTATAAAATACTGATATAAATGCATTATCATGAGCTCTATCTTAATACATTTACAAATGAATGAAAACCAAGTCAATGATGATGCAAATAAGGATTTATTAAAACTGGCAGAAAGACATTGCAAGGCTTTTACTGGTTAAATTAAAATTTTCAGTCTTTCAACAGTTAAATCTTATCATAAAAATAGCATAGCATCACAAATAATGGTTTAAAAAAAGCCATATTCAGAGTAGAACATTAACTTTCTATAAAAATAAAGGTCAATCAACAGAATTTGTAAAAAAATCAAAATAAACATTTAAAAAATATATGTTTTAAAGAAAAGGGTTCAAATAAAATGCTGGAATCAACATTAAATAACAAATTGTGTTGTTTGAGCTTATGTTCTATTAATTTAAGAATATTCCTGCAAAAGACAATTTAATAAATATCTCAGAAAGTTGATGGACTTTCAGTATGTGAGCACACACATGAGGGTTGTCCCTCTTCTGATACTTTTCCACTTGTTTTGCCTCTATGTGTCCGTCTTGTATCCAGTGAGTGTTGTGATTCCAAGAAAACATCTGCACATAAAAACAAGCAAAAGCATCAGGATAAAGTTATGTATCAAATGAAACTAGCTCAATAAAATAAATGTCAAAATGCCACTTATACAATACAATCAGCATTTACCAGTACTTAAAAGGTTACTCCACCCCAAAATGAAAATCTTGACATTAATCACTTACCTCAATGTCGTTCCAAACCCGTAAAAGCTTCGTTCGTCTTCGGAACACAATTTAAGATATTCTGAATGCAACTGGGAAGATTGTGACAGTCCCATAGACTCTCCAGTAAATACCACTGTAAAGGCCCAGAAAAGTATGAAAGGCATAATCAGAATAATCCATCAGTGGTTCAACCGTAACGTTATGAAGCGACGACAATACTTTTTGTATGCAAAGAAAACAAAAATAAGGATTTATTCAACAATTCGCCTCCTCTGCGTCAGTGTAGCGCCATTTGAGAGTATCTGTTGGACACACACTTCATAGCCTGTTCTGTGTCAGCTGGGTCACATGGACACGCTTTCTATGTTTATTTACGCTTTGATTTGAACGAAGACAGCTATGATAACGACTTTGTTGAATAAAGTTGTTCTTTTTGTTTTCTTTGCATAAAAAAATTATTCTTGTAGCTTCGTAAAATTACAGTTGAACCACTGATGGCAGATGGACTATTCTTACAATCCTTTTCATACTTTTCTGGGCTTAGACATTGTTAATTGTTTGGCTGTCAGTGGGACAGACGCAAGCCTCCCAGTTCTCATCTGAAATATCTAAAATTGTGTCCCGAAGATGAACATAGCTTTTACAGGTTTGGAACGACATTAACAGTTAACAGTGATGAATGACTACATTTCATTTTGGAAAAAGTAACCTTTTTCGTGAATGAAATTGCTTAAGTAAAACTTGTTACCTTTGAAAAAAATTTATGTGTGCAAAAGATGCCTGGTTCCGGGACGCACAATGTTGAGGTATGAATTCACAACCATCTGACCCTCAAATAGTCAAAAGCCACTGGGTGGACCTGAAATGTATAAATATAAGCAATAATGTAACCTACAATGCAGTATTTCAATATAAAATGTAATCTAAATTACAAGTTTATCAAATTATTTAAATAATTAATATATTACCTAATAGAATCAGCTTCAGAGTCTTGAAGCATTGAACATTTCTCCACATCAGCTGTTATTCTTTGCACCTAAAAGACATAAAGAAAATAATCTTGTGATTTCTTTAAAGCATTATGTACTGTAAATGAGACAAAAATTAACACCCAAAAAGGCATATATATTAGAATAAATAATATTATATATTATATAATTTATAATTATAAATTGTAATATTACATTGTAGAGCTGTACCACCAATCAAATTAAATAATTAACAGTGCAAAATTATATGAAATTTGAAAATACAATTAATAAAGGTTGGAAAAATGCTATGCTACTTATTAAACCTGAAACTAATCCGCCATTAGGTGGCAGTAAATGACTTAATGAGCGAATCAACTGAGTCATTCATAGAACCGATCCGTTCAAAAAGATGAATCATTTAGCTCAAGTTTGGAGAGTTTTGATTTGACAATGAGCAAAATAGTTTTGCTTTGGTCTTTGTTTGGAACTATATTCGTCGGTGAAATACAACAACAGTTAATATTGTGTCTAAAAAAGTAAGTAACTTGTTAACTAATTGTTTATTGCACTATGTATTTGCAATCGTGATACTCAGCAAAACAGCTCACTTGTGATGCTTCTTATCTGTTATAAATAAACTTAACAGTTGAACATTTAACTTACCTCATGTATTTTCTATGAGTTTATGTGTGCGGTTAAGCTTTTTTGATGTTGAATGAAATGTTAACATAATCAGAATCATTCTCGCGTTTCGATGCTTCCAATTTTTTATTTAATTTTATGAGGCTAACTTGTCCAGTCGGGCATATAAAGATGTCTTTCACTTATTATAGTAAGGCTTCGAGTCAATATGGGATAGTTGAACACATATAAACGAATGAAATTTCAAATTTTGCTCTTCGTCAGTTATTTAGATAGATAGTAACGTTAGTTACTATGACAATCGTTCGTATTAAGTAAACACTACTTTTAAATGCTCTCAATAAGAACATTTTACTTCCAAGAATCGAAAATTTGGCGTAACTATGCTATGATAGCAATTCCCAGTTTACTGCACAGAAGTTACCAAGGCCACTAAATGTCAGGATAGGAGGCTATTGTGACATGAAATCGCTTATAGATTAACTTAAGACAAATAAAACCTTTTATATTCATTTAAGTATAATTAAGTGAACTTACCAGGAATTATGAATAAAGCCTCTTATCTTCAATCGTTCTCAAGCTGCTCCAGTCGGCTGGGTTTCTGAATTTGAATGATGCGCGCGCAATCCCATAATGCCACACTACGGTAAGCTAGTGTAGGAAACACCTGCTTCTTGTAAATGAATTACAGTTGACGTGGAAATATACTGTTAACAACTGTAAAACCTTATTTGACCCATAATGCATTGCGAATTACAGCAGCATCTTGTAAAATGTTTATACAGTAAGATTCTGTAAAATTTTGCTGTAGAAACTACAGCAATTTTTTACAGTGTGTGCTTTGTACATCATAACTAAACAGCTGAAAGCTATAACTTTTAATTAAAGGGGGGGTGAAATGCTATTTCATGCATACTGAGTTTTTTTACACTGTTAAAGAGTTGGATTCCCATGCTAAACATGGACAAAGTTTCAAAAATTAAGTTTTACGTTTGAAGGAGTATTTTTGTTCCCAAAATACTCCTTCCGGTTTGTCACAAGTTTCGGAAAGTTTTTTCGAGTATGGCTCTGTGTGACGTTAGATGGAGCGGAATTTCCTTATATGGGTCCTGAGGGCATGTATGCCGGAAGAGCGCGCGCTCCCGTATAGCGAGGCTGAGCAGAGACATTTCACTGATCTGAGCGAGAGCGTCGCGAAAAGTCACAAAAGAAGTGTGTTTTTGGTTGCCAGGACAAGACAACCCTGCACAGATTACCAAAGAAAAAAAAAAAAAAAAAAACAGCATTAAGGGACCAGTGGATGGAGTTTATTTTACAGAGCATCAACGGAGTTGTGCAAGTGTTTTTGTTTGTTCCCTGCATTTCAAAGATGCTGGTTTTACAAACAAGGCCCTGTTTGACGACGGATTTGCGTATCGTTTATTTCTTAAGGATGATGTAATCCCAACGAAAAAGGGTCACGATCGTGTGTTGGAACTGCAGGTGGTGAGTAAAACTGCTTCAAATATCTCTGCCTCCTTGTAAGTGTGTCCCCTCACATGCCGGAGACCCCGGTTCGAGACCCGCTCGGAGCGAGTGGTTGCTGCTGCTGCTCTCGTTCAGTTTCAGCCTTGGGATCTGATTCTGGATCATAAATAAACGGCTGAATCTGACTGTAAGCCAATGGTTTGTTTTGGATGATGGTTTTCCCTCACGATAATGTCACAGCTTCCACATGCTCTCAATGCAAAAGCCTACTGGCGCTCGTGATTCTTTAGCTCCGCCCACACGTCACGCCTCCAGCCGCTCGTGTTTTTCCGGGAAAAAAACGGTACAGACTATCTTTCTCTCATAAATATAATAAAACTAAAGACTTTTTGGAGTTATGAAGGATGCTGTACTACTCTATAGGTACTCAAGATTAACAGGATATTGAGTGAAAACGAGCATTTCACCCCCCCCCCCCCCCTTAAAGGTTTCAGCTTACCTCACATATCTTCATAAATTTAGAAGGAGTCTCTTGCATATACCACGGCAGGCCAAGCAATGCTGCAGTCCTCATTCTTTGGTTTGTTGTCTGTAAAATATAGAATGGTTAAAGTACCTGCTTTATTGGTTCAATCCTTTGTTTTTATTTTCATTTTCCTTTCACCCCCTCCCTGTCTCGAAAAATAAAAACATTAATTTCAAATATGTACACTTGTATACTTTTGTTGTAAATAAAATCACCAATGATGTGGAACAAAAACTGTTGTTTGTTACCTTTTTGTTCAGCACCAAAATAAGATTTAATAGTGGATGTAACCAGCTCATGTCACTTAACCAGGAGTGTCTAAGGCTAATTTCACACTGGGATCGTTTGTTGCGGTCTTATGGACTCCGAGCCCGATTGTTTCCGGCGACCCCCCCAGCATTGCTCTGGTTTCAGCATTGCTCTGATTTCACACTCAACTGGATGGTCACATTACTTCCTGAACAAGTGCGCACTTGTTCAGGAAGTAATGTGACCTGCGCATGCGTTTAAAGCTTATTATGATGTATTTAGTTACATATAATACATGTACAGGATGATAGTGTTGATGACTTACCTTGGATACGAGCGAGAGTTAGCCTTCAGTGTGTCCGTGCATAGCGTGTGGAATCAGACAACAAATTTGGAAATCCACGCTCTCCTCAAAAGTGTTTGTTTGCAGGCAGCGGAAAACCACCTTATGCATCACACACACAGTAAACCTGTGTTGTTCACTCAGCTGCGCATAATAGCACTGAATTAATAAAAAATATATATAATAATAATATTATATATATATATATATATATATATATATATATATATATATATATATATATATATATATATATATATATAGACCCACATTCTGTTTTCTATCATGCGTCATGCACATTTGTGATGACATAATAACGCACCAGGGTTTGATAGAATCCAGTTGAGTGTGAAACCAGAGCAACGCTGCGGGGGTCGCCGGAAAAAAAAAGCACTCAGCTAGGACCACAGCAAACAAGCCCAGTGTGAAAGCAGCCTATACTGACCCTGGAGGGTTAGATGGTCGGTTTAACTCCAACCTGATTCAACACACCTGCCTGGAGGTTTGTAGTGATCCTGAACAACTTGATTAGCTGGTTCAGGTGTGTTTAATTTGGGTTGAAGCTAAACTCTGCAGGATGTTAACTCCCCAGGAGCAGGATTGGACACCCCTGCCTTAAATTCATTGGGGTTGTAACAACACTTTAAATCATTTTAAAGTTTAGGTTACCAAAGATGATTAGTCATTTACTCACCAACATGCCAGTCCAAACACATGCAAACATATTCATGACAATGAAAATGAACAATGGCTAGGCTGTTAAGATCTATAAAGGACAACTCATGTTGCCTATTTTAAAAGTTTTAAAAGTTTGTGTAAGGAACTGATCATATCATTTTTGATGTTACTACAGCATACTACAACAAAATCAAACCTCATTAGTTCTTCTGTCATGCAATTTGATCAAAAGACTGGCAAGAACCAATGAGGCTTGATATTTATGTAGTAGCTAATACAATAAAACATCATTGTAAACAAAGACTGAAATTTTTATGTTTTCATCATACAAAGACATTGTATGATTTCAGAAGACTTTGAATATGACATGGAAATTGAATGTTACTCTGAAGTCATTGTATGAAAAGATGTCACTATCAATAGGTTTATGATGTGAGTAGTGAGTAAGTGAGTAAAAGATCACAGAATTGTCATTTTGTGGAGAGAAAGACTGCTTTAAAATAAATTGACTCACATTCTTATCAAGGCTCTCCAGAATTGAAGTCATTTCTGGAATGTCCTCATAACACTTTGTTAGGAATAACTGTATCAGCTTTGAGAGATGACCATCTAGGCCTTCCAAAAAGGACTTGCTCAGATCCTTTGACACAAGCCTGGTGAATTCTTTGCTGATCTATAAAAACATAAATACATTTACAAATTGAACAAAGATCTTAGGGACAGTCTTAAAACATTAACAAGTTAAAAAATAAAAATAAAAATCCCTCAACATAATCTTAGGATATTAATTTTGCCCATATCTTTCTAATAGAACAGCACAACTTTCACAGCCCAAGATTTTCTGATTATTTCAAAGCACACAGAAACAAATAAACACAATTTACCTGTCTCTCAGTGAAAATTGTTGGCCATCGGATTTTCATTTGTGGCACTGGTGGCTCCTCGTCAACGACTTCTTGCCTTCTCAAAGAATACGTGCTGCTCATAGCAGCATCAACAAATGTAATGTCTGGAGTCCTCTTCATCATCTCCACAGCCATTTGCTCTCTTTCCTTTTCTAGACTTTACTGGGCATTAAACAAGAAGTACATCACACATTTTTATTCGTAATGGTAAACACAAATATGGACTGGCGGCGGAGCTTCAGATATTAACGTTAATGGTCATTCTGTGTTTCTAACGATAATGAGATCCGATCAAGAACACGCTAAAAAGTAATTTATATGTACACTTTTTTTATCCATTTACCAACATTAACTTATACTAGTCAAAAATGACTTCTCTTTCTGCTCACGTCTCGACAGCAGCTCGGTGTCTAACACACTTTATATCTAGCAAAAATGTGCGTGTAGCTCCTGATTAACGTTACTAATCAAGTTGTCTTAGTTTGTCAAATGTGATAGCATGAAATCAATACGCGGTCGGTGAGCGCAAACGAAACATGCCTAATTTTTACATGAAAGAAAACATATCAGGGTATACTTACTATAAAAATCCATCTGTAGTCATTCAAATACGAGCTCCTTCGTCTTTTTCCTCACATCAGCAACTAGTGTCGTGATCTCGTCTTCTCGTGTAGAAAATGGTGATGTCGCGTCTGGCTCAAATTCCTTAAAATAGTACGTCATCATGACGTAGAGTTTCTGGCACATGCGCAGAAAATTGAAAGAACCTATGTTTTGTTGTTATATGAACACATTATTTTAAGTTTTCTATTTCCCTTCAAGTTGAGGTTGTTAAAACTCATTATATTGTGTAGTGAGACACTGCAAGTTGACAGGACATGATTTTACTTGTTCACCTAACTAAAACTCAGAATCACATTTTACAGTGTAGTTCTGGCACATCCAACTATTAATTTAATCAATGCATTGGCAGAGGGAGTCAATGGGGCTGTAGTCATTTGGAGATAAGGCTAGGTAAATCTGGGTATCATCAGCATAGCTTTGGTAGGCAATTTGGTTCTTTCTCATTATTTGACTTAGTGGAAGCATATACAGGCCAAACAAGAGCGGTGCAAGAATTGAGCCTTGTGGGACTCCGCATGTCATGGACATCCACTTAGACTTATGCTCTCATGAGCCCCTTTCACACTGCCATTCCGGCAAATACAGGGGTAAAGTGTTCCTGTAATTGTTCCCTGGTCGCTAGATTTGGCACTTTCACACTGCCAGTGATGACCCGGTATATGTGCGTGCTTTCACACACAACCCTTGAAGATCCCGTAACGACACGTGACATCAGCGCGTGACGTGTAATGTACGAGTCGACAACGCTTGGCACTTTATACTTTAACTGAAGCAAGCAAACGATCTCTGAGTCAGCACGGAAAGTGAGGAACTAACTTGCTTTCACACAGAAGGCGACCAGGCAATGTTACGGGAATATTGCGGGTCCGACGTGCAGTGTGAAAGGGGCTCTAGACTCACATAATAGCCTCTTCCTTCTAAGTATGACTTGAACCATTTGAGTACCATCCCAGAAAGCCCGACCCAGTTTTCCAGTCTCTCTAGTAGTATGTTAAGATCGACAGTGTCAAACGCAGCACTGAGATCTAGCAATACCAGCACTGATATTTTGCCAGAGTCACAATTTAAGCGAATATCATTTATTATCTTAATGAGTGCTGTCTCTGTGCTGTGATGCGGTCGGAAACCAGATTCAAAATTGTCCAGGTATCCATTTGAGTTTAAGTGTTTGTTCAGCTGATTAATAGGCAAAATTATAGAAAAGGTAGTTTTTAAAGGAAGATTAGATATTGGTCTAAAATTGCTCAAAATTTTGTTATCAAGATTGGTCTTTTTCAGGAGGGTCTTAACAACTGCAGTTTTTAGGGAGTTTGGAAATGTCCCAGAAAGAAGTGAGGCATTCGCCACTTCTAAGAGATCTGCTTTTAATCAGTCAAGCACACTTTTGAAAAAAAGATGTGGGAAGTGTGTCAAGACAACAGGTTGATGATTTTAGTTGCTGCACTATGTCTTCCAGAATTTTGCTATCAATTGTTTCAAAAATAGACATATTATCTTTTTGATATTTTGGCCGAATCTGTCTGACCTCTGCATTACTTGAGGATGTGCTAATCGCCTTCCTGATATTGATGATCTTCTCAGAAAAGAAGGATGCAAACTCATTGCATTTGCTGTCTGTGAGCATTTCACTGGGAATCTGACTTGGGGGGCTTGTCAGTCTCTCAACAGTGGCAAAAAGGGTATGAGTGTTATTTAAGTTACTGTTTATAAGGTTTGAGAATAAATTCTGTCTAGCTGTGGCTAGTTTCACATTAAAAGCATGAAGGCTGTCTTTATAGATGCTATAGTGAATTTCAAGTTTCGTCTTCCTCCACATCCGCTCGGCTTTTCTGCATTGTATTTTCATAGTCTGAACTGCTGTTGATCTTCTCCAAACTGATTTCTGTCTGTTTTCTTACTGACTATTATTCGTGCAATATCATCAATAACATTCTTAACTTCTGAGTTGAAGGAATCAAGGAGAATATTAACAGAGTCTGCAGAAATGTTTGGTGTTAAAGATATAGCCTCCATAAATACACTGTAAAAAATTACTCTTGAGGGTGTTAAATACAACCCATGAAAATCAGTTATAGTTTACTTAAGTATATGAGTTAGCAAGTAAAATTAAAAATAATGGGTACTTTGTACCTACACTATCTATTTTTTAACAGTATTAACTGCAAGCCTAAAAAAATAAGTAAAATTTACCCCTAAATATTAGCTTTGGCACTGCAAAGTGCGCATGCGTCAACATCCAGGCGGGAATCGCGGGAGACACCATTTTCCTTGTCATTGGCGGTGGATGAACATTTATTGGTGAACCTACAGGTACGTTTTTATTCAACTTGTTGATATCATCATCATGAATGCAAATGTTAAGTTGTTTAACGGTAAAATGTACCAGAACAATAGTCATTTCTCGGTCTCTGTTGACGCACCATCTGGTGATAGATCGACACGTTATAATTTGTTTTCAGTCAAGTTAGGATTGGAAGCTGAATACATTTTCCAGAAACGTTACTTTCCCCTGCGAATGCGAGCTAACATCTACGTTTATGATTGAAATATAGCTTCAATTATTGTAATGTTACATGTCTGAAATTCGTGAACAACGAAACTGTTACACATGAGTGGTTGAACTTGAGCAAGTAACGAGAGCGCAATGGATGGCTGGTGTAACGTTACTATACAGACGACAAGGCATTCGGAGCAGAAAAATAGCAGTAAAGCTGTCGATGTGGTATGCTAGATAATTACTGTTAAAGTTTTCTTGCATTTATCTGTTGATATTGAGTTTTGTGTTAGAAGGGATCAATTTATAAAAGCCATTTTATTATTATCATCATTTACGGATTTATAATTAACGTTTGCCTTTTTCCGTGTGCGTTTTTAAATTATTGTCTGTTTAAAAAATGTGTGTTGGGGGTTTATACGATCCAAATTTATTGTCAAGTAACGTTAATCAGCCTATGTTTGAAAATCGTTGTTTGTATAGGTGCGTGCATCTTCCAAATCCTATGTTTGAGCAATGTGCTTCATTCGTGATAATTTATATTAAGTATTTCAAATGCAAAAATGTCAGACTTTTACTACTGTGTTGTAAATAATACTGTGTAACGTTAAACTACTAACTGTGTGCTGGTGCTTAAGTTTATAAATTTGCATTACAGCTAATCAGTCTCCCACTGAGCACATGGTTAGCATTAATATGCAGCTATTAGCATGTGCTCTGCTAATGACAAAAAGCAAAGGATTGAAAATATGTAATTTTTTTTATGTTCCTTATCTGATCTGTGACATAGGCCTAACAGTTGTAATGTTTTTATAATTGATTTATGTGTTTGAGTTAACTTGGATTTTGAAATACATTGTACTAACTTCTAGTTGGTGTAATTATTAAGCAAAATATGAAAAATGTAAATGGATATGAATATAAATTATGTACAATTTATTTTACAGGAGTGTGATAATTAATAATTTCAATATCCTGTTTCTGACACATTTTTTTTTCTGCTGCAGAAAGATCTATATGAAGAAGAAAGAAGAATTCATAGCAGTTATCAAGACAAATTAACTTCAAGTACCCAAACTAACCACTGGGTCAATGGATGTTCTAGCTTATTGGAAATGAATTGGCTGTGCAAAATATGTAACTTTACATCATCCAAACGATTGGATCTATTAAAACACTACAGATTACAACATGGGCAGTTTAGTCGAAGCCAGTCCATACCCTGTCTCCATTCGAATTGCCCATGCACCTTTAGGACATGGGGTGCGTTACGGACACATTTGTCCAGATTTCATCCACAGACATCTAATCCAGGCCAGCTCCTTTCATTCACATGCATAGTGTGTAAATCAAGCCATTTCCACACAGAAAGGCAATATTTTGAGCACCTGGGTGGTCATCTTAAAAAGCATGAAACTGTGCCTTGTGTTTTCCGAGACTGTGATTACAAAACAAATGTCTACACAACCTTTCACAGTCATAAAAGCAGGAAACACAGCCCCCATTCAGTGGAAGATTTTAAGACCATTGTTTGTCAAGAACACCAAAGCCAGATTCATGAAAAAAGCGATTCTCTGGAAACTGAAAACTACTGTGGCATTGTCCTTAAGGAGGATGAAGACTTGAGCGAAACAATTGTCAAGAGACTGGGCTTGCTCCTTCTTAAATTGGAGTGCATTTTTAATGTGTCTAATACATGCATAGATGAAGTAGTAGAGGAACTTAATTTCCTTACATCGTCTGCATCTGGCCCTGTTATAAAAAACATTATACTTAACACTCTAAAGAGGCATGGCTGCATTTTCGAAGATTCTGTCATTTCAGAACTGGTTAAAGATCTTTGCCAGCTTAACCCTTTCTGTGCTGCTTTAGGATTGGACGGGCCTTTAAGTACACACTATAAAAGAGAACAATTTATGAAGGAGCATCTTTCACTGACTGAGCCAGTCGAGTACATACTTGATTGCAGCAAGAATGCAACCTTACAGTATGTTCCGATTCTCCCATTATTGTCTCAACTTTTGAATAATGGACACATTCAGGACACAATTTTACACAACAGGAGGCCGTGCAATGTGTCTTCAGAGTACAGGTCTTTGCATGATGGATCTTTCTACAAAGAAAACTGCTTTTTATCTGGAGATGAACTGAAACTCCCGTTGATTCTCTACATCGATGACTTCGAAATATGTAACCCTCTGGGGACATCACGCAAGAAGCATAAAGTCACTGGCGTGTACTGGGTACTTGCAGACATCCCTGCTACTCTTCGGTCTACACTAAGTTCCATTTATCTGGCCATTCTTTGTAAGGCAGATGATGTCAAGCAATATGGATACCCAAAAATGTTGTTACCACTGCTTAAAGATTTGAAATGCTTGGAGGATGATGGCATATTTGTACCAAGTCTGGGCAAAGTGGTGAAGGGCACTGTATTTGCCGTAGCAGCTGATAATCTTGGCGCTCACTCCATCGGTGGGTTTATTGAAAGCTTTTCTTCCTCTCATTATTGTCGCTTTTGCACTGGAAAGAGTTCAGACATCCAGGAACATGAAGTAAGAGCAGGAATGTTCCCTCTGCGAACTAAGTCCAGCCATACACTCCATGTCGAAGCAGCGTTGTTGGACACTGCAGAAGCTCATCATTGTGGAGTTAAAAGACAGTGTCCCATCTCTGACAAACTGAGTTACTTTCATGCCACATCAGGTTATCCCCCTGATGCTTTGCATGATTTGCTTGAAGGGATTGTTCCTCTTGAACTTGCACAGTGTCTTGACGTGTTAATCAAGAAGAAATACTTCTCTCTTCTTGAACTTAACTCTTCAATCCGTCGATTTCCCTACAAATGGAATGACAAAGTGAACTGTCCACAAGCTATCCCCCTGACTTTTGCATCACGTAAAAGTATAGGAGGCAATGCACATGAAAACTGGTGCTTGTTACGGATGCTACCTTTTATGATTGGCAACAAAGTGCCAGAAGAGGACTCAGCATGGCAGGTTTTGATGACCTTGAAAGATGTTGTTGAGCTTGTCATGGCTCCTGTTTACACAGATGAGACGCTAGGATACATGGAAAGCAAGATTAGTGAACACCGTTATAGGTATTTGGATTTGTTCCCAGAGGAGAAATTGAGACCGAAACATCACTTCCTGGAGCATTATCCTTGGCTCACAACTGCTTTTGGACCACTTGTGTTTCTCTGGACCATGCGATTCGAAGCCAAACACCGATTTTTTAAAAGGATTGTGAGGCAGACTGGGTCATTCAGAAACATTCTAAAAACAATGGCAAGAAAACACCAATCAATGATTGCATACCACATCCATGATGCTAACATTCTAAGACCAAAACTCTCTTTGTCAAGAATGACTCAAGTGGCAGTGGAGGTTCTAAAGGACAGCATTAAGGAGTCTTTTGTAAATAAGTTTCCCAGGGAAGCGGTTGTGAGTATGACAAACAAAGTCACCATTTTAGGCACTGACTACTGTGTTGGAATGTTGTTGCCTTTTGGATCAACAGGAGGATTGCCAGACTTCGGAGAAATACTCCAAATAATCATTGTGCATGAAAGTCCTGTCTTTGTTCTGAAGTTGCTAAGTGGGTGGTACCATGAGCACCTGAGATGCTTCAAAGTAGAGCCAAAAGGAGAGATTGAAGTCGTGCAGCATTCAGAAATGAATGATGCATACCCCTTAGCTGCATATAATACTTTGCATGGTCGAATGGTGTCCCTAAAACACTTCATTTGTATATCAGAGTAGGTTTTTCAGTTTAATTATTCATGCCTTATCAATCGTATATTAATCATGCCAAGTATAATAATTATAAAAAATGCAATCTATTTTTCTGTCTCCCTACAGCTGAAGACAACACATACCCCAAAGGAAATGTCCGTCCAGTTGCGAGTCATCATAGAAGAAAACAATATCCGAAAGTTGACGCTTCCATCAGGAATTCCTAATAAGGTGGAAGATCTTGTTTCAGAAATCATTGAGACATTCCAGATACATGGTGAATTTGGACTACTCTATGAGGACAAAGACTTTGGGAACCAGTTTTTCACTCTACATTCTACTTCCGACCTGGAAGACAAGGGCACTGTGAAATTGGTAAGAAAAGATCCCTTGATAACCCTTGACTTGCATCCAGTAGATGAATCAGGACTGTCCTCTACACCAAGTACCTTGGAGACCCACCTTGTGGATGATCGAGTCAAGTCATATCATGCCTCTGGAACACATTTCCAGGATGCAAGTATTAAATCTGCAATAATGCAAGACTTAGCCAAAGCTGTATTTTCTTACACGGCCTATCCTTCAAGTATGCAAATATCCTCTGTGGCTGAAGCCCTTCTTGAAAAGTTTCCAGGCCTAAAGGAGCCTGGGACCTTTGCAGGCACGTATGGCTGGCAGCAACGCCTAAAGTACAAGATGCACAATTTCCGTGCCAAGCTGAAATCACAAAAATATACATATCCAGAATTAGAAGTAAACACATTGAAGAGGAAGCGACCAACCGATGCAGCACCAGCTAAAAATGTGAAAAGGCCAAATAAAGCAGAAGTGAATTATCTCCCTCCGCATCCTGTTGGAGAAAATGAGGACACATTGGAAAAGGTGAGGCTTGAGTTAGTCGATGAAACGAAGAAGAAGAACAACGCAAAAGTAATTGAAGAAAAAATGTCAAAAACCTTTTCAATTAGAAGACTGGAGGTTGTGACCACCGGCCCTGCTGTCAGTGTTTTAAGAGAGAGGTGGCCTGGATTATTCAGTAAGGCTCAGGTAAGGATGTTCTTTAGTTTAATTTTTTTCTTTCAAGAACTGTTGTTCATCTCATTTGTTTAATTTAAAATTGGTTTCAAACCTTATAATCTCTGACTATAATTGTGATAATTATTGTATTTTTATGTTCTTTTACTGATTTACTAGATCAAAGAGGAATTCAGACGTATAACAACAGTCTCCTTGGAGGAGACATTTATGCTGAATCTTGATGGGTACACACCACGTCTTCTGCAGTTGATGCGTGCCAAAGGAGGAGCATTTGGTACCAAGATGCATCCTCTCCTGAGCACTGTAAATGAGGTATCTTTCTGTTTTATCTCATTTCACAAAAAATACAAATTAAAACTCAACACACTGAACTTAAAAAGATGTGTAAACAGACAAAAGCAAAACAAGCAAATTAAAAGATTAGTCCACTTTTAAACAAACTTTTCCTGATAAATTTACTCACCCCCATGTACATTTATATTGTATTTATTTATTGCTTTTTTTGTTGTTAACAATTTGATACCTATACTTGCCTTGAGTAGTGAGATTGGTTTCTAAACTTAGGTCTGCCAACAAGTCCTGAAGAACTGATTTCCTGTTGAGTTTAGCTCTAAGGATGCTTTAAATTTTTGTTCAATTGCCTGGTCCAAACAGCAAACCTTTCTAAGGAGTGTTTAGCATTAGTATCCACTGAATACTTTTGTTGTCATTTTTGAAATCGAGCATTTGTTGTCAGACTAATAATGTTTTTTTTATTTTTTATTGATTTTTTTTATTTGCTTGTTATTTGTCTGTTTGCATGTTTTCCTAAGTTGCAGTGCAGAGCTCATAGAGTCACTGTATTGGCTCTAAAATGCATGTCTTTGTAGTTCCAGAGTATTGAGAAAAAAAGGGATGCATGCATCTGTTGCCTCATTGAGTATCTTGGGGAAAATCAAGAAGAGCTGTTCCAAGACTGTCAGGTATGTTATTACATAATTAATAATTTCAAGGTATTCAAATGGATACACATTGTTTCATTTCCCTTATCGATCACTGTGATTTAGCCAATAAACCAACACAATACCTAGCCTTTGATAAATAGTCAGTAGTGCATTTAAAAATATATTTGTGTATGTATTTATTTACCTATTGTGATAGAAATATTTTGTCACATATGAAATGTTCAGAAAATGCAGACTAAGGCCATGACACACTGGCTGCGTGGCGTCTCTGCTGCGTGTCAGGAGCATGGTGGCTGCCTCGCGTTTTCTGTGTCTTTACACCAGTAGCGTGCCTGGCCTGCGGCATAGAGGGAGACCGCTGACAGACCAGGATCTTGTCTTCATGACAACAATATCAACTTTTTTTTACACACCTACGCCTACTGATAAAGGACACCGTCAACAGTATTGATGGCATAATATACTATGTTTGACAGGTGAAATATTTGAAAATCGATAATTATTTATTTATTTTTTTAGTTACATTTATATCTGAATTTGTCAACCTATACACTTTCAAACATCAAAGTGTCATGAATTAATATGTTTTTGTATACAAAATGACATATTAACATATTTTCCCATTATATTTTGCCTGGAAACGCTTCCAACACGCGTGCGTCGCGTGAAAAATAGGCGTCGGTTCTATTTCTAGCATGCACGCGTTTTCTGCGCGACGCGCGTCTCACGCAGGCACTCTGCAAGCTCTAACCTGTTAACATGGGAGCTGAATTAAAACAGACACACCACGCAAACAGTGTGTCGCCGGCCTAAGGATGCTCAGGTCAAAGATCATGTAAACTTGCTTAACATAGAACTTATAATCACATGATTAGCTCAGATCATTAAAAAAACAATCATAATGAAAATACTTGACATTGATTTTTACTCACATATTTAGATGCATAAATTTAATGTAGACTTTTAATCTCATATACACATTGATCAACAAACTTAAAGTTCAAACTTACTTGCTTGACACACAAGAACAAACCTCATTGTTTTTTTACAGAGGCTCAAACATGCTGTGAGACAAGAAAATTTACTTCATTAGGTGTAACGTGTCAAGCAAGCATGCTTCAGCTTTAGTTTGTCTAAATTGGATGCTGCAAACATTGTTTAATTAATAATTGTGTCATTATGGGATACTCAGGTGAAGAATTTGGGTTTTGATTTTTGTTACTCATTTTTATTTAAGTGCTGATTAATACAGAAATCCTGCGTGTGAGCAAACAATTGGCATTAACCAAGAAAACGACTGTAATCAAACATGCTAATTTGCTTGAACTAACATAAAACCTTTTTTTTTCAACAGGAGGATGAACTTGAAGGCCACACAAATGAAATAATGAAGTTGGTGGTTATTCACAATCCCACAGTTGAGGAGACCCAGCAGATGTGTGTGTTGTAATCGAGGGCATCAAAGTGCTGAATGGTTGTGGAAACAGAACCACAGCGTGCATACTGTTGATGGGATTGATATATGCCCTCAACCTTGAATATCCAAAAAAAATGAAGTACACCTTTGAAGTCTTCCAGAAACTTTTTTTGAAACTTGACGGAGCAAAACTGCTGAAGAAGGTCCAAAGCCTCAAGTGTAAACTAATGGAATGAGCTGTTTGTACTGTAAGTTCAGCCTCAATGTAAACTGTTTTATTTGCAAATGGTAAATGTTCAAGAAGTAGCACGTTATATGTAATGTGAGTTATATTTGAAGTTTAATGTAACTTAAAATTTATTGTTTTACTTTTAAATAGTAATTGTTCAAAAAGTTAAATGTAATGAGTTTTATGTAAAATGAAGTTGTATGTCACTTAAAATTGAATGTAAGAGCATTTTTTGCACTTAATTAGTTTTAAATGAAGTTTAAATGTTTGCATCGATGTAGAATGCTAATCTTTTGAGGTAAATGAGAGCATTTCAGTCTCCTTTTATTTTCTAGAGTTGCAAGTATTGTAGCCACACATTAAATCTAAACGCATATAGTTTGAAATGGTTACGTGAAGAAACAGTATTTAGGAGTTTTGCCTCTAATGTATGTTTTTTCATCTTATTTTTAAATGTAATATATTCAAAAAAGCTTTGTCACATTATGATTTTGTATTTCACTTGAAATTTATTGTATGGGGCTAATTTGTACTTTATATAATATAGTTTTAAATGTTTAAAAATACAAAATGTTATTTGATCAATAAAATAAGCAATTGATGCAATCTCCTGCGTCTGACCATTTTTATATAAATTCTACCTTCCCTGAATAAGTAATATGTAATTTTTCCTATTGGCTAATCATTATTACAAATAATTTAGTAGATTCACTGTTGCTTATTTACAATAGGGTTAATATTACTAAATTGTTATAAGTAATCAGTTATTTGATGTAATGAGAAATATTAGGTAGACCTTACCTAATCTCTTTTAGTCTGCCATAGCTGTTAAATTTAAGTATACTTTACTCAAATATATAAGATAGAATCTACCCAAACGAAGTGAGTGCAAATTGTTACCTCAATTTTATTGAGTAGATTCTATAGGTTGTTTTTTACAGTGTAGTACACTTGTGTTCTCGTTAATGCATCTCCTTCTGACAGAGACAGATCTAGATTCAGTGGTAGCAGAGATCAATAAATCAAAGAAAATACAGAAGTAATCAGATAGTGCTATGTCCTTAGTAACAATGGATGAAATGTTTAGACCCCTACTGATGATCAGATCCAGAATGTGTCCACCTTTGTGTGTGGGTCCATGCACATGCTGAATCAGGTCAAAAGTGTTTAGAACCGTTATCATTTCTTTTGTAGTTTTGTTTTCTGCATTATCTGTGTGAATATCAAAATCCCCTGCAATTGCAAAACAGTCAAACTCTGAGGAAATTATTGATAACATTTCTGTGACCTCTTCAACAAAGGCTGGAGAGTATTTAAATAATAGCCTGTAAATAATAATAAACAGAATGCGTGGGGCACCTTTCAGCACAATCCCTAGATATTCGAAAGACAAGTACTGACCAAATGACACTTAATTGCATTGATAGGCATCTTTAAATAGAGCAGCTACACCCCCACCTCTCCTAACAGTCCTGCAAACCAGTGTTAATTTTGACACGAAATTTTAATTTAGTTTTAGTCTTAGTCTTTTGACTATAATTCTTTTTAGTTTTAGTCAAGTTTTAGTCATCTGATTTGTTTTAATTTTAGTCTTATTTTAGTCGACTAAAATTGCTTGGTATTTTAGGCGACTAAAATTGCTTGGTATTTTAGTCGACTAAAATAAGACTAAAATCAATAACAGATTTACTAGACAATTTTTTACAGCTGGTATAGGAAACAAACTTAACCAAAATATATAAAACACAATTCAACTTTATTTCAACACAACTGTGTCTTTATTTCGATTCAAAAGCTTTTATGCAGCAACAAACACTGTCATGATAATGTAAACAATAACTAGCTGCCAATTGACCATCAATAAAAGAAAAATAACGTTAGGTCCAGGACCTTAAAGCTTACAGCTGAGCTGAACAATAAGTGCATACATTTAAAGTAAATATTTAATAAGTTGGCAGCTAGGTGGATAAAAAAAGTAACAAGATTTTATAAGGTATTCATTTGTCTAGCAATATTGTATGTTTTAAATACTACAATATTGCTAGATTTGTATTTATAATGATAGGATGTGAACATTCATGTTTCACATGACTAATATAGAAATATTTGTGATATTGTCAACAAGTAGAACATTATAAAATATACTAAACATTAGTATTAATCAAATGTATTTATCATGATATTACGTATTAGTATTGTGCTCGCATCTAATTTGAAGAAGGGGCTATTTTACAGTACTTTTCAGTTCGTAATATTTAATGCTACAACATCTACGCACTGCACTATTCCAATTTTGCTTAGCTCAATAAACAAAAGAACATCGTTGTAAAATTACATTTGAGAAAATGTCCGGGTGGCTCGTCTGTAAATGTCTTTTCAAATTGGTTGTGTTCTTGCCACGAATGAGCGCTCTGCGTGCTTTACACTTTGTTTTTCTTTTGTTCGTCGTCAAACGTGAAGTGAGCTGTGGACATTTTGTCGCTCTTTTAGACAGTAGGGACTTTAAGCAACAGCTGCGAATGGAACGACTACAGCGACCGGAAGTTTGCCGTCACACCGCTGTAGCCAAGAACGTAAAAGTCACTAAGCAACGGTAAAACAGAACAGCGCAACGCAGCATTAATTCATTTATTGAGATCCAAAAAAATATATAATTTAAAAAAGCAAGAGAAGGATTGCTTTTGGCGTTAAATGACAATCTTTTGTCAGAAGAGGAGTTTTTAATATTGCATGATGTAAATAAGTCTAAAAACATAACATTTATTTACCTAACCTCTCACGTTGTAGCGACTCTGGCAAATCAGCTGTTCTCCCGTAGTAGACCGTTAAATTAGAACATCAGAAAGTAGCAGTTAAATTCGCGCAGGCGCAATACAACGCCAGAATGGCGTTGCCGTTCCACCAGAGGCTGTTGCTTAAAGTCCCTATCACCTCTTCGAATGCCGACTTCCCGGGAGCTCATAAAAACTGAAAACCTTCGCTTCACGTCTCAATAAGTCAGGCTCTGATTGGTTCTCTTCTCTCATGCAGTCTGTTCTGTTTTGCCGGTTCTTTTGCTCATTCCTCGCATCTCTCCCGTCTGCTGATTTGATTTTCGTCACAGTCTATTTTCGTCTCGTCCTTTATTCCTTGACAATAATGTCAATCAATTTAGTCAAAGTTTTAGTCTCCATCAGTGCCTTCTATTTTAGTTTTCGTTTCGTTTTCGTCGGCAAAAATATATTCGTGACGAAAATAATGACGAAAATATTTAGTCAACGAAATTAACACTGCTGCAAACACTAATGTAAGTGAAGTTAGGAGGGGCTGCTTCATTTAGGATTGTTGCACTGCAGCTGTCTTCTAGCCATGTTTCATTTAGAAACATAAAATCCAGATTGTTTGTGGTTATAAAGTCATTGATTAGAAATGATTTATTTTTTAGTGAGCGAATGTTTAAAAGTGCTAACTTGATGGCAGTGCTTTGTGTCTTTACATCAATCTTAGTTTGATGCATAATAGGCAGCAGATTAGATGAGTTTGCCCTTCGGCTTGAGAAGGCCTTAGACTTTCTATCACGTGATAAAACTGAAACAGAGAAAGCTACAGGCACACTGGGTTCCCGCTTGTTCTGTAAGCATTTGTGAATGTTGCTGCTATTATAGCGGGGACCCGACATATATCACTGAGTGCTGCTATCAGTTGCTTTTGGTTCACCTTCAGCAGATAGAGGGTTTGGGCCCTGGCGTTGTGGCAGTGGTCAGAGAGCACTCACAGGAACAGGGCCCATAGGCTTTGGTGGTTGGGGGGGCCCGCCGTTTTTTTGTTGATATCTGCGGGCTAGCAGTGAATGAGTGGGAGAGTTTAGTCCCAACATATACCAATTCCTCCATTTTCTGTGAGAAGCACAGAAGTGGAGATGCTGGAGAGAGGGATAATGTGTCTGGTGAGATGGGCTGTGTCACTGGTGTTTCCGGTGGCTGTGATGTGAATCTTGTAGCCAGTGTTGGGGAGTAACTAGTTAAATGTAACGGCGTTACGTAATTTAATTACAAAATTAATGTAACTGTAATTAAATTACAGTTACTTATGAATTTTTTAACGATTACAAAGGGGATTACATTTGAATATTTACACACATCCACATACAGATTTAACTGATTTCTTTCCCAAATTGCACTGACTATTCTAAGACATACGCCCTAATAATTTCCGGGATGCGGAAACACAGTCGTAGAATCCAGTCAGAAAAATGGAATGCCTAACGCGGACGGAATATGCCATATTTTGGATGACTAAATCAAAAGTAGGTCAGTACACTTGAATCAAAACATGACATGGACTGTTGTCTGTGAATATCAAGCCCCCAAAATGCAATATATGACTCCTGCACGTTCTGCGTGTCAGCTGAAATCACGCGCGGACTGGACACCGGGAGAACCGGGACAATTCCCGGTGGCCTGCCAGCTTCCTCAGTCTTCCTCAATTTGTCCCAATATTTTAATATCATTATTGTATAATTGCCTGCCGAATGTACTAAAGCGATCATTTGCGAATCCGCCATTTGATAATTAAATCTCTAATAAATCTGTTAGTCGTGACTCGCGTGCTCTCCGCGCCTCCGCCAAACGGTTTGGATCAGACTCCAAGTAATCAATGCGAAAGAGAGAGAAAAGAGTGGACTGTGGAAGCGCACAGCTGGAACAGAGAAGCAGAACTACTGTTCAGGGTTTCAGGTCAGTTTAATCTGTAAAGATGCTTTTTTGACACAACCCTTGCGAAAATTAACATTTTATTATTTTACTATAAATCCAGTGAAAATGGTTACTATTGTTTAACTGTGGTAACCAAAAATGTAAAATTATTTTACAAATGTATTTATTTAAAAATAAATACGAATCCATTTGCAAAACAAAAAACCATACAAGGTTATTGTACTTTTATATAGGCTAACAAAAGCATGGTAAATTTTTGTAAGGGAAAAACATGACTCGTGTACAGTATTAGGATTTTTCTATAAATATATTGTAGTATTGTAGAGTATTGTATTGTAAAGTACAGTTTTGTTCAATCTTGAGTATTAAGATGGATAACGGGGCAAAATAATGAGAGTGAAGAGAAAAATGGAAGTGAAGGTGCCGTTCAGGAGAGAACTTTTAATTATTTGACATGTCCCCATATTAAAGATTTAAACCTTTTTTATGTCAGGTCCATACAAAAAATAGTATTGTCCATGAATTTGTTTGTATGAGTTTGAATTTTCCATTCTGATTTTTTTCCCCCAGTCTGCCCCTCCTGTAAATTAATGGCAAAGACATGCAGTTTCATTTACTACACATAGGCCTACTGAAGCTCGCAGTGTTTTCAACCTCTGCCGTCTCAATATATGAGTACACTAGCACATACACATAATTTCTAGAACTGCTCTGTCACTTCATGCATTTTACTTATTTTGAGAAAACTATCATCATATCATACATAAAGAGACAGCAGTTTAAAAAAAAAAACACCAATGTTTCAGGAGTTTATTAAACAGCATATGACACATGCTTATTAGATAACTGTATTTGAGTTGATATATATGCTTTTATTTATTATAATGTTCACAAATTTAGAAAAGTAATCAAAAAGTACTCAAAAGTAATTAGTTACATTACTTTAATAAAGTAATTGAAAAAGTTACACTACTATCACATTTTAAACAGGGTAACTTGTAATCTGTAACCTATTACATTTCCAAAGTAACCTTCCCAACACTGCTTGTAGCTGTTTTGATACATCACAGTTAGTCTGCGAGGAGCTCTGTGGGCAGGGATCAGCCGGGATAGTGTCTATCAGCAGTGATTGTTTTGGCTGCATGGTGTTATCAGTGTCCTTGTGGGATATGTCAACCACATGATGACTCGGACCCAGTGTGTGTGTGCTGAATGGATTGACACACTCTGCTGAAGGATGAAGAAGGGAGAAGTAGATATTGTCCTTAAACTCTCTTGCGCCAAGTTTGTTTGGGTGGAGGCCGTCTGGTTTAAACAATTGTCTATGGCCCCAGAAAAGATTGAAGTTGTGAATGAAATTTACTCCTTTTATAATACAAGATCTTTATAGCCATGTGATCAACCCAAGAAACCGTGAAAACATATTTTATTTATTTGGGAGGGTCCACTGATGAACGACTGAACTTTGAGTCTTTGAAGTGTTTCAAAGAGTTCAATGAAGTCCTTCTTAACCCCTTTACGTGCAAACATCGCCGATGGCCCCAGTTTATTATTGTTTCACTTTCACAGCACATTAAACATCACTGTCTTACTTCATCTGGACAAACTGTGCATCAATTGAAAGTTTAAAGACTCTAGCTTCGATATTTGACCAATGTTTTGATAAAACATTGTTGCAGTGACAGATATTTAGTGATTTATGTCAGGAGTGCAAAATAATAAATCCGTATTATGCCACATTTTGAATAGAAATTCACCACTCACTCATATTCAGTCACGTCAGCAGCGGTTTATTTGTGTTCACATAGACTCACTGAACAGCGTCAATAAGGATTTAAAGATCAAAGATGCATATCTGCAGAGATATATGGATATATTTACTGATGTTTACTTCATATTTCCTCAGACAGAATCGTCATTTCTATTCATTTTCCACGGATTTACGCAATCTGATGATAAACAGCCTCTCCCAGCGATCTGTGTGTGTGTTTGCTGTGTTGTCAGCTCGTGCTGTGTGTCACTCAGACTCCGATTGGGCCTTCCCAATGTCAATCTTAGAGTCTCATAACCGGACACCGCCACATCGTGTCACATGCTTCCTGCACACTTCCTGGTAGTTATCTGGCCAAAACAACACTGAAACACCTCTGTACACACGAAATATCCGAATAATAAACCCGCGATTACGATAGTAAAGCTTGGTATAAGAATTTCTTGAGATCTGGGGCGTTTTTATAAAAAAAAATCGAAAATGTACATTGGAAATGCTAACTTGTGCAGCGATGAAAAAGGCTACAAATAACATATATGTACAACAGTAAACGACCAAATTCCACCCCTGATCACTAAAGGAAGTTATTATAAACACTCGTTCGGGGTTTAAAGTGAGTTTTGAGAAAAATTGTACTAATAATTTAATAAATTGTCTGATGTAGCTTGATGCTAACGTTAGCTCCAATGCTACTAATAGCAGGTGCATTTCTTCTTCATAATGCATTTTTGTCTCAATAATTCACGTAAGGTCGTAAGAAAATGGTTTGTTGTATTTTTATAGTAAGACTTTTGATAATTAAGGGCTAAATGCAAACAGAGACTGAAGTGAGATCGCTACAAAGATGTGTCTTTGTAAAGCTTGAAAAACCACAATAAAGGCTAATAAAGGTGGCATAAAAACAAAAGAATAATGATAAAAGAATAATGCGGATAATGTGTCATACCTGGCGGAGGTGTGAAATACTCGTTTGGTGAGAACAATACAACAATGAATCGGGGAGTTTTGCAAAGCCAACACACATACAAAATACACAAGAGAGTTTACATGTGAGATCTTACAGGGATGACAAGGGCCATAAATCAATCTGATTAGCCTTCTCTAAAAACACACATGACATGGCCTTAAAAAATATTTAATAAAATTCACAGTTTTACAGATTCGATTATGAAATTTTTTATGAAGTTTTGGAAGACTTGTGGCCTTAGCTACACTGTGTTTTCAAACTCATTTCCTACATCAACAATTTTTAAAATACATTTAAAACATATGTTTTTAATATTTTTATTTTTATGTTTGAGCTTATATATCTCTATTATCATAACAGTCTGAGTGATTCTGATTCCTGAACAGTAAACTTTAAAGTGTCAGCTTTGTGAACAAAGGTTGATTATGTATATAGTCAGAAAGAATCATGAGCAGAAACCTTTTTATTTTGGGTATGTAATTTCGGTCTACATGCCAAAAAAGGGGGGTTACTAGTAAGGGGTTAAGGAGTTCTGACTGCTCTTTCTGAATATCATTCTTCCCCACATGGATGATGATTTGATTTGCAGTCTTGTGCTTCATCAGAATGTTCTGAAGTTCCTTGTTCACATCAGAGACCGTTGCTTGAGGAAGGCAGCATGTTGTTGTAGTCCTGCTACGGATGTTTCTGATAACAGACCTGCTCGACCTTGAGCGCCAGTTAGTAGCGGTGTTAGCTGCTGGCTGATTCGGTCCATGTTTAAATCACATTTGGGGATTCCTCACCCACATTTATTAATGCTTAAAATCTGTTCTCCAGATGTATAGGTGTGGTAGAATACCAGTATTTACAAGCCTTGTCATAGTCGAATCTGGGATAATGGAAGCTATGGCAGCAATACGAGAAACTCGTGACAATATGATAGCATGTGTTCCTTTGGGTCTCGCTCCCTGTTTGTGCCATCGATTAGTGTGGCGATCAGTTTCGGCTTGTTTCTCTACACTTGGTATAAACTGTTGAGATTCTGAAGATTCATGGGACTCGCCAGCTGTATGCTGAGGGGGTCCATGACGACGGTCTGCTAAGTGTTCCGTCTGTTTTGGAAGTCCAGAAAGTAACTTTGTTTCAAGAATCACAATACTTTGTAGAACTTTGCAGTAGTTCATGCAACAAGTAGATCCAACAGGAGGCATTTTCTCTCTCTTCTGTTTGAATGTAGGCAGTTGTTATCCTGTCACAGGAATGTAAGCTGTTAGCAGTGGGAGACAAAGTCTTCTTTTTGTAGTATTATTCCAGTCCCAATGTTTTTAGTTTTAACGTTTGTGCCAAAAGTCTGTTGTTTGAGCACTGTGCTGATCTGCTGAAGTAAAAATCTTAGAGAAAAGTACAGAAATAAGAAGCAAAGAGCAGAGCAGTAAGAACAGTAGCAAAGCCGGAAGCTCATGTCTGACTCTGGAGGGTCCATGAGCACCTGACTCGACTTTGGAAGGTCAACCGGAACCTGACTCAAATCTTGAAAGTCAATGGGCACCTGACTCGATTCTGGAAGGTCAACAGGAATCTGACTTGATTCTGGGGAATCAACTGGAACGTGACTCGACTCTGGAGGGTCAACTGGAACCTGACTCAACTCTGGAAAGTCAACGGGCACCTGACTCGACTCTGGAAGGTCAGCAGGAATCTGACTTGATTCAGGAGGATCAATTGGACATGACTCGACTCTGGATGGTCAACAGGAACCTGACTTGACTCTGGATGGTCAACTGGAATTTGACTCGACTCTGGATAGTCAACTGGAATTTGACTCGACTCTGGAAGGTCAGCAAGAACTAGCCCTGACTCTAAAAGGGCAACGGTAACTAACCCTGACTCTGGAAAGTCGACGGTGACTAACCCTGACTCTGGAGGGTCCATGAACACCTGACTCAACTCTGGAGGGTCAACCGGAATCTGACTCAACTCTGGAAAGTCAACAGGCACCTGACTTGACTCTGGAAGGTCAACAGGAATCTGACTCAACTCTGGAGGGTCAAAACGGGAATATGACTTGACTCTGGAAGGTCAACCGGAACCTGACTCACTCCAGAAAACCCTCTGTAGCTGCCATCTTCTGCAGTGGCTCCGAGCTGGCGGCCGCCTTGTGCAGTGGTGCTGGGTTTGTGGCCATCTTGTACTGTGGTACTGGCTCAGCTGACGTGACGTGAACAGTCTCTGGATCGACAGACGTGACGTGGACACTCCTGGGAATCTCTAGGATCTTTGACAGCATGGAGAAATAATCCAGAAATGTCTCAGCGGCCATCTTGGGCGTTGTCGCTGGACCTGCGGACATCCTGGGCAGTGGTGCTGGGCCGGCGGCCATCTTGTGCTCTGGCGCTGGGCTGGCGGCCATCTTGCCTCGTGGCGCTGAGCTGGCAGCCATCTTGTGCTGTGGTGTGGGGCTGGCTTTCTTCTTGCCTCGTGGTGCTGGGTTGGCGGCCATGCTGCGCAGCGGCGCTGGGTTGGCGGCCATCTTGTTCAGCGGCACTGGACTGGCGGCCATCTTGCACAGCGGCGCTGGCTCAGCCGATTTACACCTCCTCTCCCCTCTCTGTCCACAATGGGGAAACTGGGGCTCCCATCCGAACCCCGGGTCAACGGCAACAGGCAACAGTTGAGATCGCTGCTGGACCTCCTCTCGTCTACTCACTCCTGAGCGACCTCCCCTGGTTCCACGGAACACTACCAGGCAGGTACCCTCAAAACCATTCCTCACCCGCTCGGTGACTGGGGAGGAACTAAGATTAGACATACCGCTGGATCTTTTGTGATGGAGTCCTTCTGTGACGATTCGCGACCATTGAAACACAGGGAGATCAGAGATCCAATCGCGTGTATGCTTTATTGGGGATAATCCAAATTCGTTGTCAGGCATGCCAGGGTCAAAACCAGAATGCAGTCCAAACAAAAACAAACAAACAAGAAAGGAATAGGAACGGGAACTCAGAATATGAGGAAGGAAGAATCTCGGGAAGCGAGAAGACTGGACATACGAAGGGTAAAAACTCCATACAAACAACAGGGAAAAAGACTGGTATTTATAAGGAGGCTAATGACAAAAGATTGCCTGCACCTGGTGCAATTAACTGGAGTGCAATTACTGTGAAGACAGGACCAGACTAGAGGAATTCTAGTGCCTAAGGTGAAGTGAGTCCACTAGTGGACACCCAGGGACCGCCATAGGATGGGAATGGGCGAACTTGACGATCGTCTATGTCCTTGTGTGTGGGACTACCAGCAGCTTTACCTCCTCCCCTCTCCGCTGCGCGACACAGTACAGCAGGCCATTCTGAACCACAAAGTGTGGGGTTGGGTGTGGTGGTGGTTGGACCTCTTTCCCCTCAACCACTCTCACCTGCTTCCAGCAGTGCTTCAGCCGATCGTCCCCGAGTTGCTCCTTCACAAAATTTCCCCCACACCGAACCTGCTGGAACACATCATAGAAAACGTTAGAACTTTGGGGGGGGGGGGGGGGACTCACCATATCAGGCGCTGTCCGAAGCCAGGAGGACAGGGCGCCGTCGGGGACCTCGGCTGCAGTTCTTCCTCTTCCGGCAGTTCCCGGCAGGGCTGGCAGGCCGGATGACTTGGGGGAGCAGTTGGTCAAATCCTGGCCAGTCTCTTCCCAGCAGGACGGGCACAGGCAGGTCCCTGAGTATGTCCACTTCCAGTGGCCAGGTGCCTGTCCTGGTGGAGAGAGTCAATCGCCGGGTAGGTACATTCTGGGTGTCCCCATGGACGCAGGTGATGGATAGGCGGGCTTTGGTTCACATCCTTGGGGGAAACAGGGAGGACTGGACCAGGCTTACCGCACTACCAGAGTCCAACAGGGCTGTATATGGATGGCCATTAATGAAAACCTCGGTCTGGGGTGCCTCTCATGGCGGCTCCAAATGGACGGCACAGCCTGCCAGCCAGGCGCGATTGGGAGAGGGTGGTGGCTGCCATATATATTTTATATATATATAAAACGTAGAGTCTAGTTGTAGACTACTTAAACAAATTAATCGGATCACTGGGCCTTATTGCTTTGCTTACTCCATATCAAGGAAAAGTATATTGTTGAATGACTGCCGTCCAAGACATCTTTCTTCCGAGATCCGCCCATACACACTGAATGCCCCTCTGACGGAGCACTAGATGCAGGAATGCTCAAAATAAAATGTGAATTTTGAGAGGACAGGAAATCACTCATTCCCATTTTTTCCAGTGACAAATTAGAATTGTTTCCAGATGTCTGACTTGCCTTGCTTTGCTTTTGTCAAGTAAACAGCAGCTTTAATTTTCTTCTCAACTTCTTGTGTTGACTCTACTACACATCACTTTTCCCCGCGGCTCTCCTGTGAAGTGTTCTGACCACCCAGTCTCGCCTGCAGCAAAGTTAAAACCGCCCCCTCCTGCGAGAATTGCATTCAAACCCAATGCAGCCCTCTACTTCCAACTACAGAAACATGTGGCAAGGACTCCACAACATCACAAGGATCGCAAACATTCTGCTACAAACACCACTTCCTCACTGTCAGATGAGCTCAATGCCTTCTACGCTCGCTTTGAAGTCAAAGTCAAGACTGTTGAGGCTCTAACACTCTCCAGGCCTTGGGTCCAGACAGCATTCCTGGTCGAGTTATTAAATTAGAGCTCATTAACTTGATGCAGTTGTCACAGACATTTTTTACCTTTCACTTTCCCCAATTGTTGTCCACCAGTGTTTTAAAACATCCACCATTGTGCCAATACAAAAGACACCCAAAGTTTCTTGCTTGAAAGATTGGCACCATGTTGCTTGAACACCCATCTTGAGTCACTGCTTTGAGAAGCTTAACTGAGATCACACCTATCACTCAACCAAATGCATTTTGCTTTCCACAATAATCACTGCACAGATTATGCAATTGCCTTCTCCCTGGACACTACCCTTTCCCATCTTTACAAGAAGACCACATATGTGAGAATGTTGTTTGTTAACTACAGCTCAGCGTTTAATACAATTGTGTCCTCTAAGCTTGTGGTGAAACTCCTTGCTCTGGGTTTGAACAGTTCTTTGTGCAGCTGGATCCTGGAATTATTGAAAGGCAGGTAATCAGAGTTGCCAGCAACATCTCCTCCTCGCTGATCCTCAACACTGAAGCCACACGGGGCTGTGTTCTCAGTCCTCTCTAAAACTTCCTGTGCATGCATGACTGAATAGCCATGCATAGCTTCAACGTCATAATCAAATTTGCGGATAACACAACGGTGGTAGGCCTGAGCACAGATGATGAAAAAGCCTACAGAGAAGAAGTCCACACCCTGACTAACTGGTCCCACAACAACAACCTCTCTGAACATCAAGAAGACCAAGGAACTGGTGGTGGATTTCAGGAGACGAACCAGTGAGTACCCCCATCACCATCAAAAGGGACTCCAGCAAGCAGGACTGCAAATCAAATTCCTTGTCGTTCACATTACCAAGGACCTTACCTCGACTTCTCACACACAGTCAGTAGTGAGGAAGGCCCATCAGCATCTCTTCTTCCTCAGGCTATGGAAGTAATTTAGTCTAAGCCCAAACAGACAGTTCTACAGTTGCACTGGGGAGAGCATCCTGATTGGGTGCATCACTGCCTGCTAGGGGAACTGCACTGCTCTCAACCAGAAAGCCCTGCAGAGAATAGTTCAGACAGTCCAGCATATAGTTGGAGGTGAGTTTCCCTCCCTCCAGAATAGCTAGATGTTTGAGGAAAGCACAGAAGATCATCAAAGACTACTGCCACCCGAGCCACAAACTCTACTCACTTCTACCATCAGGCAGAGAGTACCACATCATTAGTACCTGAACCATCAGTCTAATGATATCTAACTGCATTGGGCAGTTTTCACTACCTTATGCAGTGCCTTGCGGTCAGCCACTGAGCAGATCCCATACCAGACTGTGATGCAACTGGTCAGGATGCACTCGATCACACACCGGTAAAAGTTCACCACTATGGCTGAAGACAGTTGGTTCTTATTCACTGTCCTGAGGAAGAAGAGGCACTGGTGAGCCTTCCTGACCAGGCTGGAGGTGTTTGTGGACCAGGCTGGAGGTGTTTGTGGTCCAGTACAGTTCCTCTGAGATGGTGGTTCCCAGGAACTTGAAGCTGGAGAAACGTTCAACAACCATCCCGTTAATGTGGATGGGGTCATGCGTGCTTCCTTTCTTCTTCCTGAAGTCTGCAATGAGCTCCTTTGTCGTATTGATGTTAAGGTTATTGTCAGCGCACCATGTGGCCAGGTGCTATACCTCTTCCCTATAGGCAGTCTCATCATTGTCACTGATGAGGCCAATCAACGTGGTTTTGTTTGCAAACTTGATGGAGTTGGACCAGCCATACGTTCTCTGACATTACTGTAGCATGTCTTGCACTGCATAGCATATAACACATGCAGCTCCATCTTCTCTTCTGCACTAACAAACTACTGCACTGAACTTCACAGTAAAGCACTACAGGATACATACAGTACATCACAGTTAGTCATATATAAAAGCTATACATTTATAAGTCTCCACCATGGAGCCTGGGTGCATCCACAGTGGAGGACGTGAGCCAGGCCCCTGATGATGACTTCTCCCCCTCCGGTCTACGAGATCTCCACCCGTAATCACTTTGCTCCCCTCTGCGATGTGTGGTATGATGGAATCTTATCATGATTAAACCAGAAAATGTTTAAATAAATGAACAAAAACAATTTTTTAAGTTAGGGCTTATAAACATTAGATCACTCACTTTTGATCTAAAATCAGTCTTTGTCCCCTTACAATTCAATCACAGGGCCGGTTAGGGAAAGTCAGTCACTTTGTCGTGTGCCTTGCAAGGACAAAAAAAATCGCCTTCATCTGCTTCTGGTATCGTGGACCAAGGGGTTCAAGTTGAGACTTGGTCAGCCTCTCAGGACAAACTAGACATCACCTTCTCCTTCCCCTGAGGTGAGTAGCGGTCAGAGTCCATCTAAAGTTAGTGATGATGACACAGGTGAAACCTATTTAGTTACTGTATTGAAGACTCACAAGTGAAATTGAAAATATGTGTGTGGGTGGGTGTGGCTTTCTGCCTTGATCCAGTATCCTGGTGTTTTGGATCAAGGGGTTAAAGTTGAGACGTGATCAACCTCCTAAAGAAAGCCGTGAAGAAATACAGGGTGAGACAGAAACATTAACACTTAACTTTTGTAATTCAGGTCCACAGTAAATAAATCAGTTGTGTTCACATACACATCTCCTTGATTCATTTTACCTAATTTATCTCCCTACTTAGGCTTTCTGTCACTTTGCTGTGTGCCTTGCAAGGATAAAAAACTTTATCATCTTCTGGTGTCGTTGACCAAGGGGTTCAAGTTGAGACGTGGTCAGTGTGAAGAAGCATGGAGTGAGACAGAAACATGAAATATGGACTGGCCTTGTAAAATCTGTAAATTTGCAACCCCTACTAAAGAGAAGATGTTGAAACATTATAGGTTATGTCATATCCGCGTTGGGCAACCTCTGCCATGTCCTTACCTGGATTGTTTATGTTCATTTAAATCATGGGGTAGCCTGAAATCTCATATATCAAGGAAATACTCAACTCACTCAACAAGAGTGAGAACCACTGACATACTCAGTTTCTGTTGCCAGTACTATAATGTAGGCACATTCTCCACCAAAAAATTGTATTTTGAACACCTTTCTCAACATTTGAAAAAGCAAGAAACTGTCACCTGTGTTTTCAAAAATTGCAATATCAAAACTAATATCTATGGAACCTTTGCTTCACATAGAAATTGCAAGCATACTCCCCACTCATTAGATGAGTTCAAAGACGAGGTGATAAAGAGGTATGAAAACCCTTCACAAGCAGATCAGTGCAGTGATGGAGTTAATCAGGAGGGTGAGCAGTCTGATATTGATGAGATTAGAGATGAGGATTTAAGAGTACTGCCAAAGTTGATTGACAGAAGCTTGGCTCATTTAATGTTGAAATTAGAGAGTTCCTTTCATGTACCCAACCAATGCATTGATGACCTTGTAGAGGAGTTGCATTTTATTTCTCATTCAGCCTCTGCTCCCATCATGAAATACATTTTACAGTCTTGCTTGAAGAGGCACAACTGTGAAATTGATGAAGTCGTATCTGAAATGGTGAACGACATTTGTGGTGCTAACCCTATTAGTTCTGCCCTCCATGATGGTAGTCCTATTTCCTCTGCCTTTAAAAGAAGAAAATATTTTAACGAACAATTTTCTGTCATTAAACCAATTGAGTATCTTCTTAGTAGAGAAAGCAGCTTCCAGAATGTCCCCATTCTAAAGTCATTACTTCAGGTTTTTAGCAAAAAAGATATGCAGGACCTGATCTTGAGTGAGGCAGAAGCTCAGAGAACTGTGTACAAGTCATTTCATGATGGCACCTTTTACAAAACCAATGAGCTGTTCTCAGGAAGTGACCTTACCATTGCTCTCAATCTCTATGTGGATGACTTTGAGATATGCAATCCTCTTGGTACATCCAGGAAAAAAAATCACAGCTGTGTATTGGCTGTTAGCTGATGTCCCCTCATTGCTCAGATCTGAACTAAACTCAATTATAGCAATCCTGTGCAAGGCTGAGGATGTGAAGAGATTTGGTTACAGTGCTGTGTTGGAGCACCTGCTCAAAGATCTTGTGTACAGAAGGACTGTATCTTCCAGCATTGGGCAGAAGAGTCAAAGGCACAGTGTTTAGTGTGTCGCAGACAATCTAGGTGCCCATTCTTCGCTTTTCCAGTTCATATGTCTGTAGATTTTGTCTAGGTGAAAAGTCACAGTTTCATGATGGAGAAATGGGAACACTGCATTCCCACCCAGAACGAAAGATCAACACGCACTGCATATTCGGGCTATACAAGAGAATGATAGTTTGGTGAATTTGTATGGTGTGAAGAGACAGTGTGCACTGATGGCAATTTTAGAAATATTTTAATGTTTTGTCTGGGTATCCACCTAATGTGAAAAAAAGAATTCCCCTATAAATGGTCAGACAAAACCAATGCACCACAGCTGTCTCTGTGAACTTCGCCACACGGAAAAGTGTGGGCAGCAATGCCCATGAGAATTGGACTTTGCTGCGACTCCTGCCACTCATGGTTGGATCGAAAATCCCTGAAGGTGACCCAGCATGGGAAGTGCTTCTTGTGCTCAGAGACATTGTTGAGCTTGTTGTTAGCCAAGTCTACACAGAGAAGACCATTTGCTTCCTGGATAGTAAGATATCTGAGCATAAACACAGGTTTCTCATGGTTTTCCCAGAGCAACACCTCATCCCAAAACACCATTTCCTGGAACATTATCCAGAACTGATCAGGGCTTATGGTCCTCTGGTGTTACTGTGGACAATGCGGTTTGAGGCAAAGCACAGCTTTTTTTAAGCGTTTTGTCAGACATACTCGTAGCTTTAGAAATATTCTGCTGTCACTCGCTATGAAGCATCAGTTGTTGCTTGCTTATAACCAACATGATTCCAGAGCTGTCAGACCTCTACTACAGGCTACAACACTGTCTACAGTGGAAGTTAGTGTGCTGAGAGAGGATATCCAAGAAGCACTGCAGGATAAGTTTCCGGGTGAGACATATGTCCAGATAGCCAAAAGTGTGTGTTACAGGAGCACCAAGTACACCAGTGGAATGATCTTGGCTAAGGGTTCCACTGGTGGTCTGCCAGATTTTGGGGAGTTGAACCAAATTGTGGTTGTGAAGGGCAGTTTTGGATTCATTGTGAAAGGTCTGACTGCTTGGCCTGTTAAGCATCTGAGGAGCTATGTGCTTGAGAAAAACGGTCCTGTGAAAGTCATAGAGCCAGCTGTGGTATCAGATATGTTCACTTTAATATCTTACGTCTGTGGTGGAACAAACATTATGACTCTTAAGCATAGCAATTATGTTCCATAGATGGTGGCCGTACTTTTTGGAGATTTTCAGATAAAATGATATAAATTTGCATATCTCCATGTCTTCCTACTTTGTTCAGACTTTGCATATACAGTACTATGTGTTCCTGATTTCCATACCTATAATATTCTATTAATATTATTCACCATGTACCTGACTAAAATTTTTAAAAACATGTAAAACATTCGTTGTACAGGATGCATAATGTCAAAATGTTACCATACGCCGGTATGTTATACATCTTTTAATGTTAGGTTCACGTGGTTTCCTGAATTTAAATGTATTATATTTTAACAGTGACACCGGAGCCAGGAGGTATTGCAGCAGGCTTTGTGGGCGCTGTTAGGCTTTATGCGACCCAGTGCTGGTCCTGTGAATTAGGATTGCCTGCAGCTGGTAGCTGTTATTCGAACTGGAACACTTCAGAACGGAGTTGTATTCTTCTCTGCAGGCTGTCTTCGACTCCTCTCTGCCTCGTACTGGGACGACGCATCGACTGTTGATATGTACCTTTGCTTGACGATTTAATTTCAGCGAACGATGGTCTCCGTGATGACCATAACGATGTGTCTGTGCCTATCCATTTAGTCAAATTGCTTGACGATTTCATTTCAGCGAACTAGGGGTCTCCTTGGCGACCAGAACGGTAGTGAGCTTGCAGCCTGTGGTGACGCATCTAAATTTAGCCTTTTTTCAGAATTGACATTGAGAGTCGAGTAGAGTGGCGAAGCTACTGGGTTTTGTCACTACTATCGTGTCTTGTTATGAATATTATGTGCCTGTGAATTTCATTTGTTGGTGAATGTGTTTTGAGTATGCTGTTGTATTGTAAACTGAGAATATTTTATAAGACTGTGCTGGGCGACAGAGTTAAATAATTATCTGCCAGTGAACGATTGCATCATTGTGATGAACTGATTCCTTCTGGTAGCATGTGATAAGAGTTTATCAACTGACCAATACGTGGAATGTGTATTTGTGTGTTTGCTTGTATCTCATATGGTTTTCTCTTTCACTTAGAACTGGGGTCCCAGTAGTAGCCAGAGTCCTGTGTGTGTGGTGGTGGTTGGGCTATTGGTCTGCAGTGTTCACAGTGGGTGAATTTGGAATTTGTGTGGTGCAAGCACAGGTAGTTACTGTGTTTATTGGACAGGCAAGATGAATGCCCTAATTATTGAGTAGGGTGTGTGTGTGTGTGTTTAACCTGTTCCATGATTGATGCAGCCTTTTTATAGTGATTTATTAAAAGTTGTATTTTATTGTATGTATTGAGGAATAAAATCTGTGACACGTGTATCCTTGTCTGTTATCTGACTCAGCCACTACGATTCTGTGTACTTTATAGTTTATGTATCTGTGGGTCCCCAGCCAGTTTCCTTGATGGCATAGTCAGGTCAGTGCCATTATTGGCATTGTAGTTAACCTTTGTATATGGAACTATATATATATATACATATATATATATATATATATATATATATATATATATATATATATATATATATATATAGCCCGCCCAGATGAATTGCCCAGCATTAAAAAAATTATTGGGGGTTTTATGTATGGATGCCTCTTGGGGAAAGAATGCACTGGAGGGGAATGCGAGTGTGCAGGCGGGAGAGACTGAACCGGGACCACTGAGTACTGCCTCAGGGGAACAGAGCGAAATCGAGAGAATAATTCCCAAGGACACCGTCTACCCTTTGACAGCTTTGAAAGACTGAGACAATTCCACCTCCTGGTTCACAAGTGGTAACTTGAATAGGGTGGACCCGTACTGCCTGAAGAGCTCACGGTAGCTCACGGATGAGATGCTGAAACGCGCGTCAGCCTCTGCATCCTGGACAGCCGCTTACTTGTCCATATTTTGCAATAATTAAAGATAGGTTGTATCGAGTGACCCAAGATGCTCAGACAAAGGAAGGTACAACCCAGTTATTAGTTCCTAGGAGCCGCCGGGAAATGCTTTTTCAGGCAGCTCATTCTAATCCAATGGCTGGTCATTTAGGACAAGGAACGACACTAAATCGCCTCATGACCCGCTTTTTTTCGGCCGGGCATTTACGAAAACATGGGCAGGTGGTGAGCGGCTTGTCGTGAATGTCAGTTGGTAAACCCACCGGCCACCCCAAAAGCGCCTTTGCGCCCCCTCCCATTAATGCAGGTCCCCTTTGAGAGAATTGCCATGGACCTAATCGGGCCATTAGAGGGATCAGCACGAGGACATCGTTTTGCATTTGTCATTGTGGATTATGCAACAAGATATCCAGAAGCAGTGCCTCTTCGCAACACTTCCGCTAAGAGTGTTGCTGACCCACTGTTTTCTTTAATCTCCTCATTGATCAGGGCACAGTGTTTATGATACGGACATTACGCAAACTTTACAAATTATTGGGCATTAAATCGATTCGGACCAGCATCTTTCACCCACAAACAGACGGGCTGGTCGAAAGTTGGGACAGATGGTTGTAGGTCCCGCAAGCCTCGACGGGGTTTTCCCCCTTCGAGTTGCTCTATGGTTGCCAGCCCAGGGGGGTGCTGGAAGTCATAAGAGAGACTTGGGAGGACGGACCTTCTCAATCTAAAAACGAAATTCAGTTTGTGATGGACCTGAGAACAAAACTCCACAATTTTGGGCAGCTCTCTATGGATAATTTGTTACAGGCCCAGAACAAACAGAGCCGGCTGTATAACAGGGGAACCAATTTGCGTAAATTTGCACCGGGAGATAAAGTGCTTGTATTACTCCCAACGTCAAGTTCAAAATTACTTGCAAAGCGGCAAGGACCGTTTGAGGTCACACGGCAAGTTGGAGAGCTCGATTATGAGGCGATACGCTCAGATAGGAGAGGAGCACGTCAAATTTATCACCTCAATCTCCTAAAAAAATGGGATGAAGTAGAATCAGTGATGTTGGCGATGGTGATTAGCGGAGAGGATGATCTTGGACCAGAAGCGAATAAAAAAAAAACTCACTCTCGCTCTGGCCCCAGGGGGAGATCATCTCTCGCCCTCCCAGCTCATTGATTTGACTACATTACAGGCGGAGTTTGCTGATGTGTTTTCTCCCCTACCTGGCTGTACAAATCTCATTCAGCACCATATCGAGACAGAATCAGGCGTGGTGGTTCGCAACCAGCCATATCGCTTGCCTGAAAACAAGAAAAAAGTAGTTCAGGAAGAATTAGGTTTGATGCTTGAAATGGGGGTAACAGAAAAATCCAATAGTAACTGGGCGAGCCCTATAGTTTTAGTTCCTAAAACGGATGGCTCAGTGAGGTTCTGTGTGGATTTTCGCAAGGTGAATGCTGCGTCGAAATTCCACGCATATCCAATGCCACGGGTTGACAAATTGCTTGACTGGCTCTGTACGGTTCATTTTTTTTTCGACATTGGACTTAACAAAGGGTTATTGGCAGATCCCCTTGTCTCTATTATCCAGAGAAAAAACAGATTTCACGATGCCGTTTGGATTACACCAATTTGTTACACTTCCTTTCGGGCTGTTCGGCGTGCCAGCTAAGTTTCAGCAACTGATGGACAGGGTGTTGCTCACGGCCAACCCAAAGAAGTGTGCGATTGGTCGCGTGGAGGTAAAGTATCTGGGTTTTCACTTTGGACATGGACAGGTGCGTCCCCAAATTGATAAAAGACTGCAGCGGTTGCGACCTGTCCGCGTCCCAAGACCAAAAAAGAGGTGAGACAGTTCTTGGGGCTGGTGGGATATTATAAATGGTTTGTGCCTAATTATTCGGACCTCACCGTCCACTTGACTGATCTCACTAAAAAGGAAGCACCAGATACGGTTCAGTGGATGGAGCCGTGCCAGCAGGCGTTTACCCAGGTGAAGGCTGCTCTATGTGGCGGGCCGTTGCTTCACTCTCCTGATTTCTCTCTCCCTTTTTTGTTGCAGACGAAAGCGTCGGACAGGGGGCTGGGTGATGTCCTGTCGCAGGAGATAGAGGGGGAGGAATGGCCGATGCTGTACATTAGTCGCAAGCTCTCTAAGAAAGAGAATAATTACAGCACCGTGAAGGAGTGTTTGGCCATCAGGTGGGCCGTCCTCACCCTACGCTTTTATCTACTGAGACGGGAATTCACCCTCTGTTCAGACTACGCTCCCCTGCAGTGGCTCCACCACATGAAGGATACCAATGCGCGGATGACTCGTTGGTATCTAGCTTTACAGCCTTTTAAGTTCAAGGTGGTCCACAGGCTGGGTGTTCAGATGGCTGTGGCTGATTTCCTCTCCCGGAATTGGGGGTGGGGGGGGGTATGGGGCTGCAGGCCGATGGCTCCCCGGCCTGAGTCGGGCGGTGGGGGTATGTGGCAAGGCGGGGTGTGGTTTAGCGAACCCTGGAGCGGGGGAGAGTGAGTGGGTTAAGCGCAAATAATGAACACCTGTCTCTTGTTGCAGTAATTGGCGTGGAGAAAGTATAAAACACCAGAAGAAACAGGAGCAGGGGAGATAGAGAAGGACTGCTGGCTGCTACATGTGGACTGAATTTATGTTGATTGTTTTGTCTTTTGTTGCTATGCGTTTTGCCCACTTTTTGTTTGGGAATTTATAAATAAACAGTCAGAAGTCACAGCCGACCCTGCCGTCTTCCTTCCTACCCAACGAACATTGTTACACCTACATTGTGGGGAAATGTCTCTCCACATGGATGATAATATTATTAATAATGTTTTGTAAAAAAAACAAAGATAATACCAGCAAGGTCAAGTCACCAATGATCTTCATGAGCAAGGTCAAGTCACCAATAATCTTCATGAGCAAAGTCAAGTCACCAATGATCTTCATGAGTCAAGTCAAGCCACAGTTGACCTTCCTGAACCCAGTCAAATCACCATGGATCTACCAGAGATTCGTCATGTCCCAGCCGAACTTTCAGAGCCTTGTCACGTCTCAGCTGAAGTTCCAGAGCCTTGTCACGTCTCAGCTGAACTTCCAGAGCTACGTCAAGTCTCAGCTGAACTTCAAGAGCCTCGTCACATCTCAGCCGAATTTCCTGAGTGCTCGTCCTAATCTGTCATGGCCATGGAGGCCATCCAGGAACTCATCGCCTGCACTGTCATTGCCATGAAGACCATCTACCATCTCATCCTTGCCACGGAGGCCACCCTTAACCTGTTTATGTTCTCTATTTCAGCCTTACCTGACCAGACGTGCTCTCCTGTGCCATCGACCCTACTGTGGTGGTCCTCTGTGCTGCCCTGGTGGGCTTCTGTCTCGTCCGCAAGGCTGTGGTAGTTCTTTGCTCTGCTGTGGTGGTCCTTTGCTCTGCCCTTTCTCGTGTTCCCTATTGTTTTTCCTGTTTCTTGTTTTGGACTGCTTTTGTTAATATTGACCTCTTGCCTGTATGGACTACGATTTTAGGATTCTCCTAAATAAACACTGCAATTGGATGTCTCTGTTTGTGCCTATGTTTGTGACAATACTAAGTGGCCATAACTACAATATACTTACATCCAAAAACAAGTACAATGCACTTACTGTGTTCATAATTTATTGCAAAACACTTTTGCTACTATTTAGGTGGAATACTAACAAAGTTAGGGACGGGTTTGGTGGACTGTGTAGGTTTAAGGGTAGGTTAACGTGTAATGGGTCAACAGTGTATTTATAGGAATTAATGTAATTACATGCAGATTTTTTAAAGATATAAGTACAATGTAAAAAATTTAGGTACACAATACGTGCATTGTGCCAAATTATTAATTTAAAGGTAAGTACATAGTACTTTTGGACACAATATAAAGTGGGACCAGTGCAAATCCTTCGCTTGTATCAAAGCAAGCAAAATATACACATATTAATATATGTATATTATACAGTCTAACTACCATTCATTTTATATCATTATTATATATAATTATATCCATGATATTGTGTCTATGATCATGGCAACAAGTGACATGAATCAGTTTCCTCCTCTGGGGTGATAGTATCATAAAAACACCTTTGAAACTCATATTAAAAGGTGAGGACAGGTGAACATTTCAGAGAAGTGCAAGTCCGTATTTAGGTAACACTGGATACTGAGTTGACAGTGACTTCATTAGGCAACATATGAATCAAATCATTAAAGCGATAAATCAACTCCCTTAGTAATAACTAAATCCATCTGCAGTAAGTATGTGTTGCTATACATAGTCAACTAATACTAGGTAACTATGAAATATCCAACATTAATATCAAATTCCTTGATGTTTCTGTTTACTATGCAATTATCCAGTGTTTCCATGTTTTGCAAAATATCGGATTAATTGTGCTTATATTAGCATATGACAAATAGTGCGATAGATGTTTAACCTGTTTAGACAGCAAGCAGTTGTGTAAAATGTCATACATGTGGACATCATCTATATATGAGCACACACAAAATCATAGAATTCAAAATATCTGGGTGATATGCATTTTACTTCTTAGAGCTTATAAACAATATTTCAATGTTCATTCTTTAAAGCCCAGTGCAGTAGTCTATGCTGAAATTTATAAATTAATATATGTCCGATTGTTACTGTTTGCAGGTTTTGTGCATGAAATGGACAACCTGACATTCAGACACCGTATTCTTCTAGTGGAGGGACTTCAAGTTACACCTCAGTCTACCTATGCTGTTTTCACATTTCTTCTTTTGGTTTATGTCTTTATAATGGTGTCCAATATTGCACTTGTAATTCTGATCTCAACAGAGAAGAACCTACATCACCCTATGCATTTCCTGTTCTGTAACTTGCCACTGAATGATATATTAGGGACAACTGTGATTTTGCCACGCTTATTGCAAGACATATTAAAAGAAACCTCAGAGCGCTATATGACATATGTGGAGTGTGTTGTTCAAGCATATTTTGTGCATATATTTGTAGCAGCATGCCATTATGTTCTTATAATTATGGCCTTTGATAGATATGTGGCTATATGCAATCCACTGCGATACACAACTATAATGACCAATAAAATGGTGGTAAAATTATCAGCATCAGCCTGGGGTCTGTCAGTACTTATGGTGACAATTTTGATAGGACTCACTGTGCGACTGTCTCACTGCAGATCAAAAATTGAAAATCCTTTCTGTGACAATGCCTCATTGTTTAAACTGTCCTGTGAGGATGGTGTTGTTGTTAATAATGTGTATGGAATCATTTATACTGTGGTTTTATTTTCCTTCTCAATTCTGTCTATATTCATAACATATGGCAAAATTGCTAATGTTTGCATAACTAGCAAAAACAAAGCACTGAACAGCAAAGCCATAAAAACATGCAGCACTCATTTAGCTGTATATTTAATCATGCTTGTTTCTGGATCCACTTTTATTTTTCTCCATCGTTTTCCTCTCTACTCTGAGAACAGGAAACTAGCAAGTATAATGTTCCACATTGTACCACCAGGACTAAATCCATTAGTATATGGTTTACAAACTAAAGAAATAAGACAGAAGTTTGTAAAATTTTGGTGCCGAGAAAAAGGACCATCTTAATTTATTATATTATTATACACTAGTAAAAGCACTTAATGTGTTGAGTCAGTAACTCCCCATTAGAAATATGTACAATGCTGTGATAATCTTCAAAATGTCTTTGGATCCAGTCATACAAGTGATCTTTTAGGAATGTAAGTCTGTAGTAACTGATTTGTAACTTAACTTGTTATTTTTGGGGCACGAAATCAGTGTCTTCAAATGGTAAGGTGTTACAAAATATTTATATTTCCAATAAAATATCTACTTACATAGCCTAAATTGTATTTTACATAATTTCTTGTGCCCTTTTGTCATTTAAAAGATCTACTATATAAATTGTTTAATTTATTTTCATGGACTACATCATTATTCCACCATATAAAACAAAATGTTAAGGGAATAGTCTTTATTTGAATTTAATTAGTTATATAATTATAAAATTGCATTATGTATATTAATTTATTTAGAGTATTTTCTTCTAAATTGAAACTCTTCTGTTTGGGATTCTTCTTGACCCATAGCTCTAAATTGGATTACATAATAATAATAACAATAATAATAATAAACTACATTACTATTGCAATATGCACAATAGTATATTCTAAAAATGTATATTTTCTAAAATATAAGCATAGATTACTGTTTTTCTGATTTGCTAAAACACTTAACCCCAATCTCTGAACCAAATTCTCACTAGTTTAAACCAATTTGTAGAATAAAGCACTCTTTCTGCTAAACCTTAAACACATTCAGGCAGTTAGGCTCTTTTTGCAAAACTCTAAACATTCTCATTCACTTAAACACTTGCCACATTGTGATGCATTTGATGGGCTGCAAAATACTAAACACAAACAGCAAAGGTTAAACACAACTAAAGCATAGTTGTCATTATTTACACACAATGATTTAAAATTGTTCACACTTGATTTTAATGTGATCAAGGCAACTGTACAAAATATGAGCCAGTTCAGGGTGCACAAGTATGAGTGACTGAATGATATTAACAATAGATGGAAACAGGCACAGATTGGGTGGCCCACCCAATCAGATTATCTGTTTATGTAATCTGTGTGTGACCTGAACACCAGTAAAAACATGTTTGATAGCGTTTGGTTGTTTGCCTTGTGAATATATAACACATAGCCGGCCACACACTCTCCGTGCGCGCACTGACTTAAAAGTGGCGTAACACCACTGTTACACTGTGAAACACACATACTCTGTGTGTGCAGTGCGTGAATGATCCACGACTGTAGGCTACCAAAAACACATACTCACTATTTGTATTTCAAATCCAGAAGTTATCAGAAACTTTTATTAAAAAAAGTAAAAAAAGGTTTGTAAGCATTGCGATCCTCTTTGTACATATACCCTCTTTAATATACGTTTTAAGACAATTTAAACAACGTATTATTCAGCACTACTCACGATATAGAGTTATATATTAAGTTGCTCAAACAAGTGGTAAAATATTGAACCATGTAGTACTTATATTAAAATCGCAAACATTTCAAATTAAAACATATAATTGACAAAAACAGCCGGCTATCATGCCTTTTCTTTTGCATTTAAGTTTTAATACAATAAATATTCCATGTCACAAAGAAATAGTTTTTTCACCTCCACCATGAATGAGACGAGCTCTATAATACGGAGGCCGGGAATCAGGTGTATAAGATTAAAAAACCCGAGGCCCCTCCGTATATTCACCAGGCCCACCTATTAATGACGTTCTGTATCCGCCACTGCATGGAAACAATCTGAGAAGGAGGGGAGAAAGAGTACATGTAAGAAGTGAAGATGAGGAGGAAGAGGAGAGAAAGAGTAAGGTATAAAGAGTGTCATCAAGGCTGGATCTGTCAGACTAGATAGTTTTTTTTTTTTCTCTTTTTCTAGCACTTGTCTGTAGTGTCTAATGAATGCTCTGTAGTGTATATTTTATATAAAAATCGTTTAAGCAATCCAGAAAAACTGTATCTTCTTAATTCTTTCACTTGTAGGAGTTAATAGAGCTGTAGTCAAGTCCGGCTTTGTCGAGACCGAGTCAAGACCGAGTCCAAAGAGGTTCGAGTCCAAGTCAAGTCCAAGTCCAAAAGTTTCGAGTCCAAGTCCAAGACCGAGTCCAAATGAAAGAAAAAAGTGTCACGGTAGGAAATCCATTGTTTCCTCCGTGTCATGTTTTGTGTTTGTATTTGTACTCTCGTAGTCTCCATGTGCTCGTTTGGTTAATTGTTGTCACCTGTATGTTGATTGTCTTGCTCCAGCTGATCCTCATCTCCACTCAGCTATAAATACTCACCCATCTCTCTGTCTGTTGTCAGATCCTCATTCATGTTTCAGCCATACAGTTGGATTACCGTCTCCCGTGTTCTGGATTATGTTCATGTTGTCGTCTTCGTGTGAGTGTTCCGGTCTGTTCCTGGTTTCATCCATTGACCGTCTTCACCTTCACCACCGACTTCACCATCCAGCACTTCTCACGCCACCGTAGACCTTCTATCACCATTGCCTACATTCTGGACTAGTTTTCAATAAACCATTTCTGATTGCCTGCATTTGCTTCCTCCTCTCTTACGAGCCGAGACAGTAGGATCTGAACATCATGGAAGCAGCAGGCGATCGCTCCCCATCTCATCTGGAGGAGTTTCTGCAGAGAGCCGTTGGTCGTATGGATTGCCAAGACAAGGTGATAGATGAGATGGGTCGAGCTTTCCAAGCAATGGTGACGAAGGTGTCCGAGCTCGCTCTCCAGGCTCAACAACAACAGACAGAGATATGGGTGAGTATTTATAGCTGAGTGGAGATGAGGATCAGCTGGAGCGAGACAATCAACATACAGGTGACAACAATTAACCAAACGAGCACATGGAGACTACGAGTGTACAAATACAAACACAAAACATGACACGGAGGAAACAATGGATTTCCTACCGTGACAAAAAGGGTCCTCTTCAAGACCACATACTTAACTACTGATAATGTTTGTGATGCGAGAGAAAGCATATCTCCTATTCTAAGAAAATAATTTTACATTATTATTTGTAATGATCAAAAAGCATGTGCAAAGTAACAACTCTGTAGGACAGGGGTCTCCAAACTACATCCTGGATGGCCAATGTCCTGAAAAGTTTAGCTCCAACTGGCCTTAAAACACCTGGAAGATTAGTGTGTCTAGTAAGAGCTTGATTAGGTTCAAGTGTGTATAATTAGGGTTAAAGCTAACAGGGGCGTTAAACAAGATCCTGGGCCCTATTATGCATATCCTGATGGCAGTCCTGATGGGCCCCCATGGCCCCCACCCATGAAAATATCCAGGTAAAAAATATATATTTCAGATTCATACTTTTCAAGGGCCCTCTCTTCCTTTGGGGCCTTGCTAATGAGTACTGGTTTTACCCCCAGTCCGACCCTGGGAGCTAAACTTGGATAAAAGAACAAAGTTTGGAACTGTAAGGTCAAATAATTTTTATGTACTTTATTTTTTGTTGACATTATATCTGTGGTCAAAAATGTATATGCCAGATGCCTTGGCACAGTGCACAGACACACGCAAAGCTCGGGATATGACAAATGCGCGCAGCAAGGCTAGAATGGATACGTTTGGCTCTACTGGACATGCGCACATAAATACAGCAAAATTTTTGTCATACTATACTAGTGCTTGCATAGACTAGTCAGCACTGTCGGAAACAATCGACTACTCCAGCATGCATTAACCATAATGAATACAAAGTGTTTGCAAGTACCATGTGATTTTTAGAATTACAATATTGCGTGGAGCTGTTACTATATGACCTTATCTATGTTGCATGTAAAAATAAAATATGTAATGTAATAATTAGGGTTGTGCCTGAAGCCGAATATGGCACGGATAATGGCTTAAATAATAATTCTGCCTGAATACTCGGCTAAAGCTGACAGAGTCTGGTGTTTGCTAGATAACAGATGAGCCAGGGGATCAGCGCCAGAAGTGAATGAATGTAAACTTTATGAGTGAAAAGAGAGCAAATCAAACACCGCATTGTTGTCGCCTCTCTGTTTATCTCTCAGAAATCAGAGCGTTGCAAGAGTAATTTTACCTATAATAATACATCATAGCTACACGTTATATTATTTGTATATATTTAAAAGGCAAATATTGAAAGCTTAGGCTACCATGATACGAATGAATGGAATAAGCACAGCGCGCTCACCAATCAAACAGCCGCGCTGCGTGTCTCAGTCTCTCAAAAACCAAACCAGTTCTCTCTCAAGAGTAGGCTAATAATCAGCTTCGATACGGATACATTGTCTACTTGTCCTACATGTTTGCATATTTACCTTTTGCTGGTTTGTGCGGAACACACACATCTGTTTAGTGAAGTTCATTAACATTAAGACTCGCTCAAAGTGTTCTGCGTAATGAGAATGTGTGCATTGAATGGATTCAGTCGTGTTCAAATGATCACTAAACGTTTGTCATGACATGTCATGAAATTAATAATTATTTCAGTTTAACACGACATACTTGTTCAGTGATAACTATGAAAAAATATATAAAAAGTCATAACAGTCTTATCAAGTAACTGTACGATGTTGTATCCGAATGCAGATAGGAAAAAAATTGTGATTGTTACAGATACAAATACTGGCTGTTACATGAAAATGTAAATATGTAATGTCATATATAAAGTTTTTAAAATTTACATATGTACTAATTGTTGCATAAGGCTATACATTAATACGCGTTTATTGATAAAAAAAAGGCTATCTAGGTGTAGGTAAAACACAATCTAACAGGTAGAAAATTAAATTAGAAACATCTAAACTTTTCAGGTCGCAGTAAGTGCACCACTCACTGGTCATGCACATCCTTTCCCGGGAACAATACTGAAAGCTAAGATGGAGAAACAGATGATCATAGTTGTTCAAGGATAGCCATTTTTTAAATGAATCTATTAGCAGAGCTAATAGCGTTCCACGCGCCTAGCGTTTTCCACACGTTTTCAGTCGCGACATCATGCAAATGTGGTTTTGTTTTGAAGGAGACATTTTTTATTTTATTTTTTTGCTGGACTCGGTCGAGACCAACTGGAAGACTTGGCGAGTCCAATGGCCAAGTCCGAGACAAGTCCGAGTGCAAATTCAACGAGTCCGAGACAAGTCCGAGACGACAGAAAAATGTCTCGAGTCCGGACTCGAGTCCAAGACCGGACTCGAGTACTACAGCCCTAGGAGTTAAACCCCCAAGCTTTTATTTTGGTGCAGGGAGTCCTTTAAGTTTACATGCAAAATGCCTCATCTCTTGACACATAATGTCACACACAAAAGCAAACACTTTTGCCATAATATATTTTTGGATGTGTCATACACGCAGTAATTTAAAACCTAAAGCTCTTCTTTCATGAGGTCCTATGAAAATTTCTGTACTAGAGCAAAAGTAATTGTCAGATTTTGAAGAAAAAATAAATAAACACGAAATCAAGATTGAAACCAAACTATATAAAACAAAAAGATTATATATTATGAATTTAATTAATTTGAATACGGTACTGGAGAAAAAAAAGAAAAAAAAAATAGTAGTTGGACAGATTAAAAACAATAAATGATTATTCCAAAGGAATTGTGTGTATTTGTGAGATGGTTGGGTGTATCTAGGCTCAATCCCTTTTCCGGGCTGGGTCCGGCCACAATACTTCATCCACATCACATGCTATGTTCTCTTTCGCCATTTTGCAGAACTTGAACAAGCACATCATAAATAGCATACAGAAAATGTATGATGTGATCAGAATTATAGGGGCCAATACTGGTATGATGGTGCAGGACACCATTCTGTATTATTGCAGCTCACATTGTAATGTTTCCACCACTTTGTCCAGGGACATTGACAATGGCCCTTTGTCCAATAGCATTTCATCCACATTCTCGTTTTGCTGAGATTGAAGCCCACCTCATCCACACAAATGCAAGTCTGATATATTGGAGAAAGTAGTGTATGTATACCTCCACAAAGTCATGTCGAAAAATCTTGACTCTGTCACACTTCCTTTCAAATGGGACCTCATACAGCGGTTTCATTCTCAGTGGATTTCTCTGGAGGACACAATGTATTGTTGAGGGGCTCACAACATTTTTGTAAGCAAAAATTGTGGCATAATTAAGGATATGTTTGCATTTCACAAATTCTTATAGCATTATTGACCAAAACCAAATTCACAATGGGGGTCTCTTGCTCTCGCCCAACAAGAAACCTTTGCCTTGCTACTCTGTTGAAGATTCAAGAATGGTGTGTGTGTTCCATAAACTGTAACAGGATACAATTTTATACAATATATACAATATTATACAATATATTCAGAATGTTGCACAGTATGATAACCAGTGTTGGGAGTAACAACGTTTAAGTATAACGGCGTTACTAACGGAGTTAAATTTTCAGTAACGGAGTAATCTAATTAATTAATCTTTACTGAGAATGTAAAGTGTCACGTTACTACAATTTGGTTGAATAAAGCACAAGGTGTCATGCTTTGTGCTTTGGCTAGCTGGCTATACATCAGCTGCCTGACACCGATGCAAATCAAATGATGATTGGCTGGGTGGGCGGTGCCCTGCTCACGCTGTCTCACTGCATGCTCTGACAACCACTAAACACAAGACGGCGTCAGCGATAATGGCGTTCTCGAATTGGAATTACCAGAAAATAAAGGCAAAAATGTTTCTGTAACATGCACACTATTCCCAGGAAAAAAGACTTTATCCACATCTGCATCAAGCAACTCAAATCTTATGAACCACCTCACATCAATACATGCTAACATGTTACTGTACTGGATATTTAATGCTGTGTTCAATCCAGACGCAACTTGCGCAAATAACGCAAGTTCATAAACGTGAAATTAACTTCACAACAGACGCAAATTCGCATCTTCTGCCAGTTGAGTTCACGCAGCATTTTCAACCACTCTTTATATTCAGATAATTTTCTAAATATAACTGTTATCGTGTCATGAAATGTAGTTTTAAAAGTAATGAGAACGTAGTTGTTTTAAACTCAAATATGGAGTTTAATTATAAAGACAGCGTCTATTTAAAAATGTGTTTCGCTGATTTCCTGAGGTTGTCTATTCGCGTCTTTGCATTGACTTAACATTGAAATCACTCGAGCCAGACGCTCTATTTGCGTCTGGTGTGAATGCACCATAAGAGTTGGATAGTGTTCTGTTTATTGTGCAGTAACTTTAGGCCTAATATACAGTTACAAAGATTTGCACTAATGGCCAGGTTTCCCTGTTTCTTTTTACCCAAGTTTAAATTTGTTTGTCTTAATTTTGTACTTGAATTTTATTTTCAATATTTATTGTTTATATGTTTTTATTTCTATGCATATTATATGGCAGGCTGCAATCGATTGAATTCAAATAAATACAGCATTTTTCTAAAATACTTAAGTGTTTTTCTTCTTAAATCAGTTAATATAAACATCTTATATATTAAAGATGTTATAGGATGTAATAGCGTTATAGAACATAAAAATAACGTCACATTTACTTTGCTGAGTAACTAATTACTTTTACAATGTGGTAACTGAGTTACTAACTCAATTACGTTTTGGGAGAAGTAATTTGTAACTGTAACTACTTACTTATTTAAAGTAAGATGACCAACACTGATGATAACCCACCAGACTGTGACCAGTGGTGCAGTGCACTAAAGTAAATGGATGCATGGGTGCTAAAATATATGTATTATAGTATACCACATGCTATGCTAAAATATCTATGTGTACATTAGAACGTGTAAATTACAGTTAATTGTTACATACCAGTAATCATTTATAAAGGTTTGAATTATTTCCGCCACTGTAAATCGACTCAAATTAATCTGATTTTTTTTTGTCCAGCCTCTCTCATTGTTAGACCATGGTTGATCACATGATCAATGATAGTAGCCCTAATCTCATCATAGATCACTCTTCTTGTTCCTAGTCTTTGTCCTCCTCCTCTTCTCTGTCCGACTTGTCCTCTTCCTCCCCTTGCTCCTCTTTGAACTCCTCCTCTAACTCCAACTCTGTGTCATCCCCTGGCACTCCCTCCAACTCTTCTTACTCTGCCTGCATTGTTTGAATCCATTGTACAAAACCTAGAACTTGACCTTTGTCCTATTTATAGGCCTACTCTAAAGCCAGGATTGGATGCTGTTAAGTAAAGCAATGAGTTTTTGCACCTGTGAGGAGTTAGTGTGAGGCGCTGATGAATTAGTGTGGCATTTTGATTGGTTGTGTTTGAAAGATGAAATCAAGATGCTAACAAATATTGCTACAAACAAATATTGCTACAAGTGTGACTGCATCATATAATAATTATTAATTATTAATAATATCAATAATGTTCATCGTCTGGCTGACTACGTCTTGTATTAATTTTTCTAAAAATCCTGTCATACATGCACAAACGGACAGTCACCACTTATAAGCTACTACTAAATATTGTAAAAACATAATTTTCGTTAAGGTTGCTTTGTAACGAATTGTATTGTAAAAAGCGCTATACAAATAAACTTGAATTTAATTTCTGTTAGATATTTGTGTTTTACATAGGGAATTGTTTGTTGTGTTTTGCAAAAAGTGTTTTATGAAATTGAAAACTGAGGCCACGTTTACACGTGGGCGGATATTTTCATAAGCGGACATTTCAACCTCTCCGGCTTCAAAAATAACATTGTGCACACATCAGTTTTCAGAAAAGTGTTAATTTACACATACCTGTGTATATATGCTGTCAAGAGCATGCCAAACCTGTAGGTGGTGGTGTAACGAGAAGGTCAAGTCCGCATAAGTCAATCAGAAGCAAGCCAGAGGCGACAGCGGCAAGGAACCAAAACTTCATCGGTGACAGAGTGGAGAAAAAAAACTTGTAATAAACCAGGCTCAGTTGGGGGGCCAGTTCTCCTCTGACCAGACGAAACCAGCAGTTCAATTCCAGGCTGCAGCAAAGACAGATTGTGCAGAAGAATCCTCTTTTTTTGTGGTCTTGGCCTGGTGGTCGTCTGAGACGAGGTTGTCCTGGTCTCCGCTGTCTTTTTAGGGCTGTAGAAGTCTTTTCTAGGTGCTGATCCATCATCTGGTCTCGATACGTACTGGATCCAGGTGACTGCAGTGACCCTCTGATCTGGATACAGACTGGATTTGGTGGCTATGGTGACCTCAGAATAAGAGAAAAACAGATTAATATTAGCATAGATGCCATTCTTCTAATGATGTATCAAGTACATCGATTGTTATGGGAAGTGTTCCCGGTTCCGTCTTACCTAATTAATGCAGCCTAAAAATCCTTTAACGGATTTGGATATTACAAGCATATTACTGTGTTATGTGTATGCCAGGTTGAAGAGATCGGTCTTTAATCTAAATTTAAACTGAAAGAGTGTGTCTGCCTTCCGAACAATGTTAGGTAGGTTATTCCAGAGTTTAGGCGCCAAATAGGAAAAAGATCTGCCGCCCGCAGTTGATTTTGATATTCTAGGGATTATCAAATTACCTGAGTTTTGAGAACACAGCAGACGTGGAGAATTATAATGTAACAAGAGCTTATTCAAATACTGAGGTGCTAAACCATTCAGGGCTTTATAAGTAATAAGCAAGATTTTAAAATCCATTCGATGTTTGATAGGGAGCCAGTGCAGTGTTGACAGGACCAGGCTAATACGGTCATACTTCCTGGTTCTAGTAAGAACTCTTGCTGTAGTTTGTTTACTAAGTGTGCAGAACAACCACCCGATAAAGCATTACAATAATCTAATCTTGAGGTCATAAATGCATGGATTCACATTTCTGCATTTTACATTGAGAGCATAGGCCATAATTTAGATATATTTTTGAGATGGAAAAATGCAGTTTTACAAATGCTAGAAACATGGCTTTCTAAGGAAATATTGCTATCAAATAGCACACCTAGGTTGTTAACTGATGGCGAAGAATTGACAGAGCAGCCATCATGTCTTAGACAGTTTACTTGGTTATTACATGCAGAAATTTTAGGTCCTATAATTAACACCTCTGTTTTTTTTTTTTTTTTTTTTTAATTTAGCAGTAAGAAATTACTCGTCATCCAGTTTTTTTTTATATTGACTATGCATTCCATTAGTTTTTCAAATTTGTGTGTTTCACCGGGCCGCGGAGAAAGTATCATCAGCATAACAGTGAAAGCTAACACCATGTTTCCTGAAGATATCTCCCAAGGGTAACACGTAAAGCGTGAAGAGTAGTGGCCCTAGTACTGAGCCTTGAGGTACTCCATACTGCACTTGTGATCGATATGATACCTCTTCATTCGCTGCTACGATTGATGGCAGTAATACAAGTACGATTTAAACCATGCTAATGCACTTCCATTAATGCCAACAAAGTGTTCTAGTCTATGCAAAATAATGTTATGGCCTATAGTGTCAACAAAGCACTAAGATCCAATAGCACTAATAGAGAGATACAACCACGATCAGATGATAAGAGCAGTTCATTTGTAACTCTTAGGAGATCAGTCTTAGTACTATGATACGGTCTGAATCCTGACTGGAAATCCTCACAGATTCCATATTTCTCTAAGAAGAAATATAATTGTGAGGATACTACCTTTTCTAGTATCTTGGACAGAAAAAGGAGATTCAAGATTGGTCTATATTTAATTAGCAGGGTCAAGTTGTGTTTTTTTTTTTTTTATGAGAGGCTTAATAACAGCCAGTTTGAAAGGTTTGGGGACATATCCTAATGACAATGAGTAATTAATAATAGTCAGAAGAGGATCAATGACTTCTGGAAGCACCACTTTTAGGAGCTTAGATTGAATAGGGTCTAACATACACGTTGTTGGTTTAGATGATTTAACAAGTTTATACAATTCTTCCTCTCCTGTAGTAGAGAATGAGTGGAACTGTTCCTCCACTTGCTGAATGGGACAGGTAAACATGTCACATTGTAACACAAATCTATAAGAAGAAACATTTGTTTAAACTGCTTACACACCAAATCTTTATTTATCAAACAATTTCTAAAGGCTGACACAGGTAAACCTGATAAAGTTGCTCCGTTATGCTTAAGGGGGGGGGGGGGGGGTGAAATGCTTGTTTTCACTCAATATCCTGTTAATCTTGAGTACCTATAGAGTAGTACTGCATCCTTCATAACTCCAAAAAGTCTTTAGTTTTATTATATTTATAAGAGAAAGATAGTCTGTACCGATTTTTCCCGGAAAAACACGAGCGCCTGGAGGCGTGACGTGTGGGCGGAGCTAAAGAATCACGAGCGCGAGTAGGCTTTTGCGTTGAGAGCGTTTAGAAGCTGTGACATTACCGTGAGGAAAAAAACATCATCCAAAACAAACCATGGCTAACAGTCAGATTCAGCGTATATTTTTGATCCAGAATCAGATCCAGAGGCTGAAATTTAACAAGAGCAGCATCAGTAACGACGTCTCTATGTTAGGGCTGTGCAAAAAATCGAATGCGATTTTCATGCACATCTCATCAGTAAAGACGCTCCTGTAATTAGAAGTATATCTCCAGCACGTGTGTTCAGATCAGGGTTGCCAGGTTTTCACAACAAATCCTGCCCAGTTGCTTCTCAAAACTAGCCCAATCCCGCTTCCAGAAGGTTCCAGATAAAACATTGCTTCCCGGGGTTAAAATATACCTTTTTTAGCAGGGTTGCCTTGGTAAAATTCGCATTTTAGGGGCTAAATATCACGTTATTTGTATTGGGGTCGCTGTGACCCGCGGACATGAAAAACAACCACCACAGACTTGGCAACACTGTTTGGCATTTACTACACTAAGTTAACAACACAGAGATATTTGAAGCAGTTTTACTCACCGCCTGCGGTTCCAACACACGATTGTGACCCTTTTTCGTTGGGACTGCGTTATCCTTAAGAAATAAACGATATGCAAATCCGGCGTCAAACTGGGCCTTGTTTGTAAAACAAGCATCTTCGAAATGCAGGGAACAAACAAAAACACTTGCACAACTCCGTTGATGCTCTGTAAAAATAAACTCCATCCACTGGTCCCTTAATGCTGTTTTTTTTTTTTTTGTTAATCTGTGCAGGGTTGTCTTGCCCTGGCAACCAAAAACACACTTCTTTTGTGACAATTCGCTCTCGCTCTGATCAGTGAATGTCTCTGCTGTGCTCTGCTCTACGGGAGCGCGCGCTCTTCCGGCAGAAGTGCCCTTAGGCATCTCACCTCACACAGACCCATACATGAAAAAAACTTTCCGAAACTTGTGACAAACCGGAAGAGGTATTTTTGGAACAAAAATACTCCTTCAAACGTAGAACTTAATTTTTGAAACTTTGTCCATGTTTAGCATGGGAATCCAACTCTTTAACAGTGTAAAAAACTCAGTATGCATGAAATAGCATTTCACCCCCAAATTTAAGGAAGGATAAGGAAAACATTCTGACACCTTGGTATTATAAAATAAAAAAGCCTGTAAAATAAAGCGCAGCTGGAGGAAAACAAAACTAGAGGTATTTCATATTGCTTGGTGGGAAGGTAACCTATCCTACAGAAAAACATGAAAACTTTCCAGATTACTTTTCTTCTATTTTAAAAGAAAACAAACATAACCCCAGGTATTTATTCCATGAAGTGACTAAATTAACGAAAAATAAAGTATCAACAAGTGTTGACATTTCCCAGCACCTCAACAGTAGTGACTATGAACTACTTTACCTCTTAAATCGATACTAATAGAGATAAACTTGTAACCATGCAGCCATCATCTACAGTATCGCATCAGACAGTCCACTACAGATCCACTGAGAACAGTTCCCACAAAGTGTTCTAGTCTATGCAAAATAATTTTGTTGCCAATAGTGTCAAACGCAGTAATAAGATCCAATAGCACTAATAGAGAGATACACCTGAGTATAGGCAAGCAATGTCCGATCTGCCCCAAACTTCACATGTTTGATAAGACTCCGAGCCTGAACAGATTGACATGCCCATATTCAGTTATAGTCATAGCGCCAACTGCTGGCAACAGGAAGTGACATATTTTACACTGCGACGAACTACTCATAGAAATTTTATGACAGTGTCTTTTTTGTGGTCAGTCTAATCTAAAGGCCTGTGCGATGTTTAGTAGTAAAGATCTTGAGTTTTCGTTAAAAGGTGTGTCCATAGCGCCGTGACTAATTTTTATTTTTGGCATGAAAAGGGAAGTTGCTGTAACTCAGACATACAATGTCCAATCTACCAAAAACTTCACATTAGATAAGACTTCTGCCCTTAACAGATCTACATGCCCATATTCAGTTATAGTCATAGCGCTACCTGCTGGCAACAGGAAGTGACGTTTTACACTGCGACAAACTACTTCTAGAAATGTTTTGACTAATGTATTTTTGTGGTCAGTCTAATGTAAAGGCCTGTGCAGTGTTAAATTGTGGAGATCTTGAGTTTTTGTTAAAGGGCGTGTCCATTGCGCCATGACAAAATTTGATGTCTCGCCACAGCAAGAGAAGTAGTTGTAACTCAGGCATAAAATGTTCGATCTTCCCCAAACTTCACATGTTTGATAAGAGTCCTGGCCTAAACACATCTGTTCCCATTCACAGGGCCCATTCATCGCTTCTCCGAAATGAATCGCATTTTTGAGGGCCTAAACATGCTCCAAAACTCACTAATCTTTGCACACGCATCAGGACTGGTGAAAATTTACATCTGATATAGCTTTCAGAAGTGGGTGTGGCAAAATGGCTCGATAGCGCCACCTGTTAAATTTCAACAGAGTGCGCTTTGAGCTGTGTTTCATGTGCATTCATAAAAAAAGGTACACACATGTAACCCACCATTACCTACAAAAAGTATCTTGGTACAAAATCCAAAACCCAACAGGAAGTAAGTAATTTAGAATTTCCTGTATGATTTTTGTCCATTTGTTTCCATTTCCATGCCTCGTACATGTGACGAACTCCTCCTACAGTTTTAATCGGATTATCTTAAAATTTGGTGAGGGTCAGCATAAGACCTTTGTCATTTTAAATTGAGAAGGTTTTGAGTTTTCGTCAAGGGGTGTGTCCCTGGCGGCCTGACAAAGTTTGATGTTTCGCCATAAAACAGGAAGTTGCTGTAACTCAAGCAAGCAATGTCCGATCTTTCCCAAACTTCACACGTGTGATAGGTGTTCTGTCCTGAATAAACACCCATGACCAAATTCAGTTATAGTCATAGCATCACCTGCTGGTAACAGGAAGTGACATGGTTAACACTGTTACAGACACCTAGGAACATATTAAAAAGTGTAAACAAGTGTTAAATAGGCTGCAACACACTAGATAAATACTAACACATGCTAGCAACACTTAGCTAAGTGCTAAAGCATGCTACTAATGTAGTGAGAAAGGAAGTTGCTGTAAAAAAGGAAAGCAATGTCCGGTCTACCCCAAACTTCAAACATCTGGTAGGAGTTCTGTCCTGAACAAACACATATGACCAAATTCAGTCATAGTCATAGCGCCACCTGCTGGTAACCGGAAGTGACAATGTTAACACTGTTATGGACTCCTAGGGACAAATTAAAAAGTGTCAAAAAGAGTCAAATAGGCTGGCAAAATTCTAGAAACATAATAAAACATGCTATCAACATTTAGCTAAGTGTCAAAAAATGCAACTAATGCATTGAATAAGGAAGTTGCTGTAACTCAGGCTAGCAACGTCCGATCTGCCCCAAACTTCAGACATTTGACAAGAGTCCTGTACTGAACACATCAACATGCCCGTACTCCGTTATAGTCATAGCGCCATCTACTGGTAACACGAAGAGTCATGTGTAACACTCTTATGAACTTCTAGCATGTGTAACAATGTTATGGAGTCCTGGCAACATATTAAAAAGTGCCAGCAAGTGATAAATACACTGGCAGCATGCTAGAAACATACTGAAACATGTTAGCAACACTTAGCTCAATGCTAAAGAATCATATTACTGCAGTGGATTAGGAAGTTACTGTAATTCAGGCATACAGTGTCCAATATGCCCCAAATTGAACAAGTTTGATAAAAGTCCTGTCCTGAACACATCAATATGCCTGTATTCAATGATAGTGCCACCTGCTTGCAACAGGAAGTGGCATTTTTAAAACTGTTATAGACTCCTTGCAAAATAATAAAAGCATCTACAAGTGTTAAATAGGTTGGCAACATTCTAGAAGCATACTAAAACATCCTAGCAACACTTAGCTAAGATCGATACAGAACTCAGACATATTTATTTCAAGATGCAATAAATGGAAACTGTACACTTGAATATATATATAATTGAAAACATTTATATTTCACTTTTGTATCAAGTGTACAGCTGTACAGTTCATTTTATGCATCTTGAAAAAAAAATATTTCTGTGTTCTGTATCCCTCTGTGTTGTGTTTAACTTTTCAGTTTGGAAGATCAATGATCCTTTAAATCTCCTTTGTGAATGCTTTAAATGTATAAATAGTCTTCACTTTAGATGAGTTCACAAAAATAGATGGCTGGAAACTACTAAATGTTTTATAAAAACCTGACTTTATCATGAATTACACTAGAAAATATATGTTAATAAAGCAGTTATTGACACATTGACCTACCATTATCATGTGTCTAAATAATAAGATTTATATATTTACACTAAAATTGTTCATTAATCATTTAATTTCACTTTCTTAATGATCTCATAAACCACTGACAACTCCTTAATAACTGGTTTGTAAATAATGCAATCATTTATGAATGATAAATTGATCCTTAAAGTATGAAAATACAATGATTGAACTTGTATAGATATGCTCAATAACAAAATATTTATAGCTGTATTTATGGACTGCTTAATAATGACTATTAAAGGAGTGCTATTATGTTTTTTTTCTTCACTTTTTCAACTTTAGTTAGTCTGTAATGTTGCTGTTTCAGCATAAAAAAAGTTCTGAAAAGTTACAAAGCTGAAAGTCCAATTCAAAAGGAGATATTTTATTCAACAAAAAAAATCACTTTTTAAAAACTATAATGAACAAATTGTTTGTGATATCACAAATATGGACAAATGGGATGAGACTTGGTTGAGCTGCACTAGAGAAGGCAACGAGTGTGATATATACGTAGTTGACCATGAAGACTGGAAGAAAAAAACTCCTTATATTCAGGTGTGCAGAATTATTAGGCACTTTTTCCTTTACTGATAAAATGAGCCAAAAACAAAAAAAACATTTCACTCAGACTGAAAAAAACACAATTATTAGATCCTCATGATTAATATTCAAAATTAGATCACTACATTAATTGCAAAGTAAAGACATGACCACTGGACAGCAAAATGCTTACTGGGTCAGAAGGGTCAGAAAAAAAACAGGTGGACATAAACTGCAAAAGAATTAAGAATTAAAGTGAAGAATTAGGTGTGACACTATCAGGGAGCATTTAGTCTACAGCGCAACCATTTTCCAGAACTGCAACTTTCCTGGAGTCTCAGAATTACAATGTGTCAGGTTCTGAGAGATGTAAAAGATCCCAAAAAATGACTTAATTAGAATAGCACAACGTATTGTGGAATACTATATATTAAGACTTTATATATAGGCTTTATGAACAGATAGGTTTTGAGTGATTCTTGAAGGACTAGCATCACCTCCTTTTATACGACGGTTTGAGGAATATATCTTCCAGTATCCCTGTATATAGAGTATGCAGTCTTCGTAGGGCACCAACTCCTAGAGGGGGCACCATCCCAGTTGCTCAAAATAAAAAAAATAAAAAACATGCACCATTCTCCCATCCGCGCTCGCGACCGCTTGCACCTCATTGTTGCGGCTGGATGTTCATAATTGATGGATGGACATCTATGCCCGGGTAAAGAACACCAGCAATCCAGCACAGAGAAAAAAAAAACTAAAGAAAGTAAAAAAAAAAAACAGGCATTAAGTTGGCTTGACATTGGACATTCAAGAGTCTCAAATTTAGGGACCGTCTCTAAAGTTACATGTGATATTGTTATACACTTTTCTAACGTCAGTAGCATTTGAAGAGAAAACAACTGTAATTGTTCATCTAGGTGACAGCTATAATGAACAATTAAATTGAATGTTTAATATTTATTAAAACAAACTGTAAGTCATATGTAAATGATGCTACTTTTTCACATGGGCTCAAACGCAAATGTGAAGCTCAATAGCATTTGAGGAGAAATACTTGCAGTCATAAAACAATTGGAATGTGCTCATTTAGGTGTCAGCTACAATGCACACCTTTTACATTTTTTATATAAATTAATATAAATTGTTCATAAAGTTATATATATTGTTCTGTGTATGTGATTTAAAAGTCTAGATGGGTTGGTTTAACCTTTTAACTGCTGTATTCCTTAAAACCTGACTGCCAGAGGGCTATTGTGAATGCATGTGCCCATTGGACACAGTTTACCTGATGCAACCGGGGTAGTGTTGCATTGATGGCTTGAGTACCGCCATCGCTGCTTGCAGCTATATTTAGGGCTCAAGCCTGAATGGCGAGAGCCCTATTGTTTTCCCTAGGATTATTTTTTATTATTATTATTATTATTCAAATTTTTTCCAAGGTTTCGGGGGCTTTTGGGATCCTTAACATTCAAAAGTCTTGAAAATTAGCACACACCTTTGAACCTGCGGCCAATTGTTACAAAAACAATAACAATTAAAAAAAAATTCTGATGATTAAAGAGATGATTAGGTCTCTCTCTCTCTCTCTCTCTCTCTCTCTCTCTCTCTCTCTCTCTCTCTCTCTCTCTGTGCGTTGCATTCTGGGAGTGAATGAGTGTGGCGAGGGAGTGTGCGTGGTGGCTCTCGTGTTTGAGTTGCTTTTTCTTTTCTTTTTTTCCTCTTTATTTTCTTTTCTTTTTTTGTGTGTGTGTATTTTTTGGAGTTTTTTTCTTTTGGGGTTTTTTGGGGTTTTTGTAGGGGGTGGTTTGGGGTGTGGGGGAGCATGGCGGATGCAGGTGTGCGGTTTTTGAGGTGGCGTCTGCAGTGAGCATGGAGAGCTGTTGTTTAGCTGTGGGTGAAGTTGTGGGAAATAAGAACGTATTGCCTGCCTCAAGGATGAATAGTGCTATCGTTATCTTTTTAATTACAGTAGAAAAAGCTAATGAGTCAGTTCAGAGAGGAATTGTAATTGATGGCGTTCTTACCCCTGTTTTACCACTTTCATTATCGTCAAAAAGAGTCACTCTCTCGAACGTACCGCCATTTATTAGTGATGAGGTATTAACACAAGTTTTGTCTCGCCATGGAAAAGTGGTCTCTTCGTTTAAAAAAATTCCAATTGGTGGCATTTTTCCTCTACTGAAACATGTTGTGTCGTTCAGATGCTCAGTTTACATGATTGTGAAGAATGACGCTGACCTAGACCTTGCGCTGAATTTCAGAGTGGATGATTTTGACTATGTGGTGTTTATAACCACCGACAGGATTAAATGTTACGGCTGGTGTACGGCCGGTCATCTGGCCTGAGCCTGTCCAAACAAACAAGGAACAGCTAGCGCGGAAGGCGCAGCTAACGGCGGTGAGCCACCAGCCGATGAAGCAGCTGCGGTGGAAGCAGCGGTGGCACAGGTGAGCGACCGTGCTGGTGCTCATGGTGCTGGGACTGCGTAGAACACAGTGGTGTCAGTGCAGAAGGAAATCCAAAGTTCAAAAGAAGTTGAAGACGAGGGAGACCAAGGTGAGTCAAGCGATAAAAGAGTTGTTGAATCTGATAAGGGGGATGTTCGGGAGGTTGATGGTGGGCCTAATGAAACTGGTATGGAACAAACAGTGTTAAAGGTGCCATTGAAAAGGAAGAAGTCAGACAAGTTTTGTGATTTTCGGCATTTGAAGAAATTGGATGTTGAAGGTGCCTCTGATCATGTTGACTCAGAGAGTGATAGTGAGTCATCTGATTCAAGTGTTATTCTGTCACAAAGTGAGTTTTTCAGCCGCGATTATGATGTAGATGACATAAAACTGTTCATTAAGTCAACGAAAAATAAGAGAGGAGTTTTAGTTAATGAATATTTCCCAGATGTAGGACAGTTTGTGGAAAAAACTAAATGTTTTATGGCTGAAGGGCGTTTTTCAAATAAAGAAGTGTATCGCTTAAAGAAAATAGTGAGGAAACTCAACGTGGATTTGAATGATGGCAGTGAAAAAGTTTAATGCAATGAATATGATTCAAAGCGGTCTGTCTTTTTGCTTTTTATTTTTGAGCATGACTGAAGTGTGTATTGCATCCTTAAATGTGAATGGTGCAAGAAATAGCAAAAAAAAGAACTGAATTGTTTCAAGTTATTAAGCAAAAAAAAAAAAAAAAAAAAAGATTATGTTGCTTTTATTCAAGAGACACACAGTTATATTAAAAATGCGGCAGACTGGATGCAGGAATGGGATGGGTTTTCTGTTCTGAGTCACAACACCACACTTAGTGGTGGTGTAGGAATTTTATTTTCAAAAAGTTTTTGTCCAGTTTCATATCAAGTTGATGAGATAGTGAAAGGAAGACTCTTAAAAATAAGAGCAATTTTTGAAAAATACGTTTTAATTTTTATCTGTGTTTATGCTCCTACATCACCAATGGAAAGATTGTTGTTCCTAGGTACACTAGGTTCCACATTACAAAACTGTAGAGTATCTATTTTTAGGTGGTGACTTTAACTGCACAGAGAGTCATATTGACAGGAATCGTATTGAGCATCATATGGCTTCTCGAGAATGTCTTATTAAGTTTATAAACATGAATGATCTGTGTGATATTTGGAGGCATTTTCATGATGGACAGAGACAGTATACATGGGCTCATGCTCGTGATAGTTTTCTGTCTCTTGCAAGATTAGATCGCTTTTATAGTTTTAAACATCATTTGGGTATTTTTAAAAGCTGTGTTATTTGTCCAGTAAGTTTTTCTGACCATCATATGGTTGTGTGTTCCTTCTTTCTAAATCAAATGAAGTCTCGGAGTGACTATTGGCATTTTAATACAAATCTTTTGTATAATAAGGAATTTAAGAAGGTCTTTAAGGTATTTTGCGAAGATTTTAAAAAGGAAAAAGGTTTGTTTCAAGATTCAAAGCAGTGGTGGGATTTCGGAAAGGTACAAATAAGACAGTTTTGTCAACAGTACACTTGCAATGTCACCAAAGAGTAAGATAATTCTATGAAAGCCTTGGAGACAGAGATAATTAAATTGAAGAGCTTAGCTGATGCATCGAGTAATCAAAATTATACAGAGATGATTTCGAATAGAAAAACACATTTAGCAGACCTGCTGGGGTTGAAAAGAAGTCTTGAACAGATGGATGCACCATCTAAATATTTTTTTGGTCTTGAAAAAAAAAATGGGCAAAAACATTTTTTTGCATGCTTTACGCTCTGAGACAGGAAATATTTTAACTAGTCATGCAGGAATTTGTGAAAGAGCTTGTAATTTTTATGAAAATTTTTATAAGAATGAGTTGGGAGCAGGGTGGGATTCTGAGAGTCCTTTTTTTGTAGGTCTGAGTCAAGTGTCAGAGGGGGGCAATGCAGATCTCTCAGGTGGTTTAAACATGGGGGAATTGTTTAGTGCCCTGAATAGTATGGATTCTGGAAAAGTGCCAGGAATTGATGGACATCCAGTTGAATTGTATAAAATTTTTTGGACCGAAATAGGGGAGGATCTATTGTTTGTGCTTAATGATAGTTTGGCCTCAGGCAGGCTGCCTGTGAGTAGCAGTAGAGCTGTCATTACACTCCTCCCTAAAGAAGGGGATCTTTTAGAAATCAAGAACTGGCGTCCTTTTTCGCTTATATGCTCCGATTATAAATTGCTTTCTAAGGTTTTAGCTAATAGGTTAAGGAAGGTAATAGATCAGGTGGTGCATTCAGATCAGACTTATTGTGTTCCGGGTAGGTCTATTTTTGATAATATTACCCTTATGCAGGATATTTTTGATGTGTCCAAGTTGCTCGGTTTTTAATATTGGACTTGTTTCACTGGATCAAGAAAAGGCTTTTGATAGGATTGAATATCCTTATTTGTGGAGAACCTTAGAAGCTTTTAGAATTTGTCAGGATTTTATTGATACAGTGAAAGTACTTTATGGTGATGTTGAAAGTGTACTAATAAAATAAACTGTGGCTTATGCACTCCCTTCAAGGTCTGTAGGGGTATAAAACAAGGTTGCTCATTGTCTGGAATGTTATATTCACTTGCTATATTAAATGCAATATGGATAAACAAATGATAAAGATTGGCTTATTGAATATCAGATCCATTTCTACGAAAACACTTTTTTGTAAATAATATGATAACTGATCATAATATAGATGTGCTCTGCTTGACAGAAACCTGGCTAAAACCTGATGATTACATTATTTTAAATGAGACCACCCCCCAAGATTATTGTTATAAACACGAGCCGCGTCTAAAAGGCAAAGGGGGAGGAGTTGCTTCAATTTATAATAACGTTTTCAGGATTTCTCAAAGGGCAGGCTTCAAGTATAACTCGTTTGAAGTAATGGTGCTTCATATAACATTATCCAGAGAAACCAATGTTAATGATAAATCCCCTGTTATGTTTGTACTAGCTACTGTATACAGGCCACCAGGGCACCATACAGACTTTATTAAAGAGTTTGGTGATTTTACATCCGAATTAGTTCTGGCTGCAGATAAAGTCTTAATAGTTGGTGATTTGAATATCCATGTCGATAATGAAAAAGATGTATTGGGATCAGCATTTATAGACATTCTGAACTCTATTGGTGTTAGACAACACGTTTCAGGACCTACTCATTGTCGAAATCATACTCTAGATTTAATACTGTCACATGGAATTGATGTTGATAGTGTTGAAATTATTCAGCCAAGTGATGATATCTCAGATCATTATTTAGTTCTGTGAAAACTTCATATAGCCAAAATTGTAAATTCTACTTCTTGTTACAAGTATCGAAGAACCATCACTTCTACCACAAAAGACTGCTTTTTAAGTTATCTTCCTGATATATCCGAATTCCTTAGCATATCCAAAACCTCAGAACAACTTGATGATGTAACAGAAACTATGGACTCTCTCTTTTCTAGCACTTTAAATACAGTTGCTCCTTTACGCTTAAGAAAGGTTAAGGAAAACAGTTTGACACCATGGTATAATGAGCATACTCGCACCCTAAAGAGAGCAGCCCGAAAAATGGAGCGCAGCTGGAGGAAAACAAAACTAGAGGTATTTCGTATTGCTTGGCGGGAAAGTAGCATATCCTACAGAAAAGCATTAAAAACTGCTAGATCTGATTACTTTTCTTCTCTTTTAGAAGAAAACAAACATAACCCCAGGTATTTATTCAATACAGTGGCTAAATTAACGAAAAATAAAGCCTCAACAAGTGTTGACATTTCCCAACACCACAGCAGTAATGACTTTATGAACTACTTTACTTCTAAAATCGATACTATTAGAGATAAAATTGCAACCATTCAGCCGTCAGCTACAGTTTCGCATCAGACAGTGCACTATAGACCCCCTGAGGAACAGTTCCACTCATTCTCTACTATAGGAGAGGAAGAATTGTATAAACTTGTTAAATCATCTAAACTTACAACATGTATGTTAGACCCTATACCATCTAAGCTCTTAAAAGAGGTGCTTCCAGAAGTCATAGGTCCTCTTCTGACTATTATTAATTCCTCATTGTCATTAGGATATGTCCCCAAAACCTTCAAACTGGCTGTTATTAAGCCTCTCATAAAAAAGCCACAACTTGACCCCAGAGAACTAGTTAATTATAGACCAATCTCGAATCTCCCTTTTCTGTCCAAGATACTAGAAAAGGTGGTATCCTCACAATTATATTCCTTCTTAGAGAAAAATGGTATATGTGAGGATTTCCAGTCAGGATTTAGACCGTATCATAGTACTGAGACTGCTCTCCTTAGAGTTATAAATGATCTGCTCTTATCATCTGATCGTGGGTGTATCTCTCTATTAGTTTTATTGGATCTTAGTGCTGCGTTTGACACAATTGACCACAACATTCTTTTGCATAGACTTGAACACTTTGTTGGCATCAGTGGAAGTGCATTAGCATGGTTTAAATCGTACTTATATGACCGCCATCAGTTCGTAGCAGTGAATGAAGATGTATCATATCGATCACAAGTGCAGTATGGAGTACCTCAAGGCTCAGTTCTAGGGCCGCTACTCTTCACGCTTTATATGTTACCCTTGGGAGATATCATCAGGAAACATGGTGTTAGCTTTCACTGTTATGCTGATGATACGCAGCTCTATATTTCCTCGCAGCCCGGTGAAACACACCAATTTGAAAAACTAATGGAATGCATAGTCGATATAAAAAATTGGATGACGAGTAATTTCTTACTGCTAAATTCAGAAAAAACAGAGGTGTTAATCATAGGGCCTAAAAACTCTACTTGTAATAACCTAGAACACTGTCTAAGACTTGATGGTTGCTCTGTCAATTCTTCGTCATCAGTTAGGAACCTAGGTGTGCTACTTGATCGCAATCTTTCCTTAGAAAGCCACGTTTCTAGCATTTGTAAAACTGCATTTTTCCATCTCAAAAATATATCTAAATTACGGCCTATGCTCTCAATGTCAAATGCAGAAATGTTAATCCATGCATTTATGACTTCAAGGTTAGACTATTGTAATGCTTTATTGGGTGGTTGTTCTGCACGCTTGGTAAACAAACTACAGCTAGTCCAAAATGCAGCAGCAAGAGTTCTTACTAGAACCAGGAAGTATGACCATATTAGCCCGGTCCTGTCCACACTGCACTGGCTCCCTATCAAACATCGTATAGATTTTAAAATATTGCTTATTACTTATAAAGCCCTGAATGGTTTAGCACCTCAGTATTTGAATGAGCTCCTTTTACATTATACTCCTCTACATCCGCTTCGTTCTCAAAACTCAGGCAATTTGATAATACCTAGAATATCAAAATCAACTGCGGGCGGCAGATCCTTTTCCTATTTGGCGCCTAAACTCTGGAATAACCTACCTAACATTGTTCGGGAGGCAGACACACTCTTGCAGTTTAAATCTAGATTAAAGACCCATCTCTTTAACCTGGCATACACATAACATACTAATATGCTTCTAATATCCAAATCCGTTAAATGATTTTTAGGCTGCATTAATTAGGTAAACTGGAACCGGAACACTTCACATAACACCGTACTTTCTACATCATTAGAAGAATGGCATCTACGCTAATATTTGTCTGTTTCTCTCTTGTTCCGAGGTCACTGTGGCCACCAGATCCAGTCTGTGTCCAGATCAGAGGGTCACTGCAGTCACCCGGATCCAGTACGTATCCAGACCAGATGGTGGATCAGCACCTAGAAAGGACCTCTACTGCCCTGAAAGACAGCGGAGACCAGGACAACTAGAGCCCAGATACAGATCCCCTGTAAAGACCTTGTCTCAGAGGACCACCAGGACAAGACCACAGGAAACAGATGATTCTTCTGCACAATCTGACTTTGCTGCAGCCTGGAATTGAACTACTGGTTTCGTCTGGTCAGAGGAGAACTGGCCCCCCAACTGAGCCTGGTTTCTCCCAAGGTTTTTTTCTCCATTCTGTCACCGATGGAGTTTCGGTTCCTTGCCGCTGTCGCCTCTGGCTTGCTTAGTTGGGGTCACTTCATCTACAGCGATATCATTGACTTGATTGCAAATTAAAACAGAAACTATTTCAACTGAACAGAGATGACATAACTGAATTCAGTAATGAACTGCCTTTGACTGTCGTTTTGCATTATTGGGACACTGTTTTCCAAATGAATGTTGTTCAGTGCTTTGGCGCAATGTATTTTGTTTAAAGCACTATATAAATAAAGGTGATTGATTGATTGATTGCTATAGAACCCCTGTTGCAACAACTAAGAGAAAAAGTTTGTGGTTTGAATTTACCTGTTTGTAAAAACAATATAATTTTATCTGCTTATGCTGATGATGTGGTGGTTTTAATTGATGGCCAAAATGATATACATGTGTTAATGGAAGTTTTAGATGATTTTAAAGCTTTATCATAAGCAAAAATTAATTGGAATAAGAGTGAGGCGATTTTAATTGGAAACTGATCAAAAAGGAAACCAAAATTGTCTGGTGGCCTGAATTGGGGAACAGGTGGTTTTAAGTATTTGGGAGTGTACTTAGGAGATGAAACATTCCTTCAGAAAAATTGGGAAGGGGTTGTTGATAAGGTAAAAGGAAAGCTTGAAAAATGGAAATGGCTAATACCAAAGATGTGAGGGTGTGTTGTTTTTACCTATGGAGGAAGGTGGCCATGGTTTGGTACAACTGAAAAGTAGAATAGCAGCGTTTCGTTTGCAATTCTTACAAAGATTTTTGTATGGATCAATAGAAAATGGATGGCGGGCTGTTGCATGCTCCATCTTACACAGCGTTATATGGAGCTCGTTTGGATTTAACGAAGGACAATTAATCCTTTCATGGACTAAATGCGTTATTGTTGGATTCACAAATCTTTACTTTGGGACTTTTGATTCACATTACCGGGGTGGACTTTAAAAATACAGAAGAAGTGGCTTCCTGCTTAAAGATCAAGTCTATGCGGACTGTTGAATGGATGCTAATGAGTTGGAAGTCACTGGTCAGTGATGAAGAAAAAAGTTATTGGACACTAATGGAATAATAAATGCTCCCATTTTACAAGACTGTTCCCTCTTTTTACGTTGTTTCCCAAATTAGAGGGTTGTAAGGGACCTTTTCTGGATGGTGGAAATTGTTTGTGTTTGGACTTTTTGACAGCAACTGGTAAGGCGTTTTATAAGATATGTGTTAAAGTTCAATAAAAAGGTTTTGAATGGAAAAGTTGACACACCTTGGCGTAAAATATTGGGTATAGAAGAGAGTGTGAAACCTGAATGGAGGTCACTGTATAAGCCACCGTTACCCAAAGGGTCAGGGGATATGCAGTGGAGACTTCTTCATGGCGCCATTGCAGTAAATGCTTTTATTTCTGTTATTAATCATGAAGTTTTGTCTGATTGTCCTTTTTGTTCAAAAAGAGAAACTGTGTTTCATGCTTTCATGGAATGTAACAGATTGAAACCGTTATTCTTATGTTTGGAAAAAAATTTCTTTTAATGAATTGTTTTTCATGAAAATTTTAGTTTTTGGTTTTAAATGTGTTAGAGGTACTAGGTTTACATGTCAGCTTTTGAATTTTGTTTTAGGGCAGGCTAAATTAGCTATTTATATGAGCAGGAAAAACAAGGTGGAAAGAGTGTCTGGTGACGATGTGGTGGTTTTGTTTTTAAATTTGGTGAAATCACGAGTGTTGGTTGATTTTTGTTTTTATAAGTCTACGTAGGATTTAGACACTTTTGAGAAGAAATGGTTTGGTGTTGTGGCAAAAACAATTACAAACAAATAGCATCTCAGTGTAAGAGACAAGGAATCAAATTATATTTAAGGAAAGAAGTTTATTTTCCTTAAAGAGGTGTGTTCACTGTTTCAGCAGCTACCCTGAAACACAACAGACCTGAATCACACTGAAAACAGACAGCCTTATTATACTGTTATCACCCCCACTCCTTACAGGGCTCCTTCTCTGTAAATTTCCACTTAACCCCGTAAACCAAAACTAACTCTTTCAGAAAACACAATGGTCCTCCTAATCCCCTGGGCTTTTATTATCTTCACACCCGTGAGGTCAAAGGTCTTTATTTATGGCTAACCCCTCTGATCTTTCCTGAGTAAATTGCCCACACTAAAGACTTCAAAGGCTCTTTGTTTTACTGTGTGATGTCTTCGTTGCATTTCAGGTGACAAACATACATACTGAGAGAGAAACACAAGTTAAATCAAAAGGAAAAACAAAAATATATGAAAACCCACAAAATGTCTAAGAAAGTAAATACGTAAGAGTAAAATATAATTTTTTCTACAACAATTCCTCCTCTTTATCATTCTCTGATAAACGATGTGGACTATTTAACATTAGTTTTGATTATAATAACTTAAAAACTCGCTTGTTTTTAATTCTATGCAAACTCATACATGATTATAATATTGAAAACGTAAATTATTATAATTGTTTCAAGTCATTTCATCACAGTTATACTCCTCATATGACTTTCGTATACCTGATCAATCTTCACATTTTGTGTAAATGTCATCACTCTCGTCACTCTCATAATCATCACAATAGTGTTCACTATCTATCAGAAAAGCGTTCAGTTTTACTGCTTGTATGGGCGACCCAGCCCTGACCAATCACTGTACTGAGCTGGAAATACATCTCATAATTCATTGCAAGCAAAACATGATCAGAATTCCTATCACTACAATTGGCAGAACAGTTTGAATTATCCAGTACATCCATCCTCCCCACAAAGACATAAACCCACCCGGCCCACAGGTTGTCAGTCCGCTCGGGTTCTCTTACGGCCTTCTCATGGGTTCAATTATGTTGCAAAGTCAAATTGAATGTAGTCTTACAAAGTCCACACATTCCTGGCAGTCTGAATGGGTACCACGGTCTTGAGCGATCCATCTTGTCTAATGATTGCAGCTCTTTGCAATGTCTCTGGTTGTGGCTGTACAGATGGCTTTACTCTGCTCACCGGCCTTATCACTCCTCTTGAGTGACCTTGCTCTTGCACTTGGTGTTTGGGCTCAATCTTGAGGCTTATTGTTGAACTTGTTGTTGTTGTTGCTGAGGCTCCTCCTCCTGTTGCCCTTCCGATATGGGCAGAACTCTCCTGCAGTGGCTGGCGTGCACACACAAAGCTCTCTCCCTCAGACCTTCACTGCCGTGTGTGTTCTCAGCAAAACTTGGAATGGCCCTCGCCACAGTTTTGCCCTCCAGTTATTCCTCCTCAGGTCACGAATTACCACGTAATCCCCCGGCCTAATCTTATGCAGAAACATTTCAGCAACCTTCCTCTGGGCAGCTTTCACCTGCACACAACTGTTGGATAACAGACAAGACATTTCTTTGCAGTAATTCAACATTTAGTTTTCAGACACATCCGTTGATGGAACCCTGCATTTTTCCCCCTTCTATTCCCATGAATGGTGGTCTACCAAAGAGAATTTAGAATGTCCTCAAATTTGTTTTGACTTTCTTTCTCATTGTCATGTAACATCCTTTTGTTACCAGCGTATCAGCGAATATTGAGAAAGCCCTTAGTAAACCACAATTCTTTCATCTGTGCAATCATTCCCCCTTTTGATACATGGTCTAACCCATGTGTCAACTTAGCATAATGTTTAAAAAAAAAAATGTTTGGGAAAACAGGGCGTTCCAACAACGGATCTCCACACGCTATAAACAGCCTGATGCCTTCCAGTTGTTTTTTCTCAGCTCCTGTGGAAAAAGACTGCATGCTCTGTAAACAAGGAGAAATGTAAAGATTAATGTCAACTTGTGCGCAAGTGGCTCTTTTACTATTATCTTCATTCTGATCCTCAGCCATATCAGCTCTAGCATTTCCTGTTGAGGTGAAACATTTATCATTAGTATGCGCTGCGCACTTAAAAATCGCAATTTTGTCTGGCAATAGAATAGCCTCGGGCAGGTCCGATACCAGAGACGCGTTTAGTATCGGCCTCCCTTCCAATTTCAATAATTTTCTGTGCTCCCACAAAGCACTAAAGTCATGCGTGACCCCAAAAGTGTATCGCTAGTCTGTGTATATCGTCACGCATTTATCTGCTGTCAGTTTACACACTTCGGTCAATGCAACCAGTTCTGCTGCCTGCGCAGAATAGTGTGATGGTAATTTGTCAGATTTCAGAGTTTCAAATTCAGTCGTTACAGCATAACCCACTTTATTCTGCCGTTTGTGGATCTTTCGAGGCAGACCCATCCACAAAAAGGACATTGTCACAATTATCAAGCGGTATGTCTTAAAGGTCTGGACGTGGTGTGCACACCTGTTAGAGTGCTGACAGACAACAGTGATGTTCTTCACCATCCTCCTGTGTGGGCAGAAGGGTGGCAGGATTCAAAGTTGTGCATCGTTTTACAGTTATGTTTGGCATGTCCAACAAAATCGTATGATACCTCAGCCATCGGGCTGTAGACAAATGTGACGTTCTCTATTCTTGCAAAATCATGGATACTGCGTGTGGAACCATTAAAGTCAAATCAGAGTAGCCTACAAATTCTCTCGAGGCCATCACAGCCAGCTTGGCCGCTGCCACTGCTCTCAGACAGTGTGGAAGTCCTGCAGCTACAGCATCAAGTTTCGCTGAAAAATAGGCCACAGGTCGCAGTCTGTCACCATGAGTCTGCAAGAGAACAGAAGACATAAAACCATTCTTTTCATCAACCATCTGTACAAGCGGGCAGTTTATGATAGGAAGGCCTAACGTTGGAGCCATAGCAAATTGCACTTTCATGTTATGCTTCCTCAGCCTCGCTTGTCCAGACAAGTCTGTCACCTGACCTCAGCCTTTTCCCTGTTGTTAGGGCTTGTAAAAGCTGCTCAAAAATGGCATAATTAGGGATGAATATTCTGCAGTAAGTACACATCCCCAAAAAAAATGACAGCATCTATTTCTTTGTAACTGGTTTTGACACCTCTTTTATGGCCCGTACCCATTTCTCATACAGTGCTTTGCTATTAGGTTTGATCACATGTCCAAGGAAGGTTACTTCCTGTTTCACAAACTGCAGCTTTAAAAGACTAACCTTGTGGTCCCCCTGCTCAAGATGCTTCAGGAGAGTCACAGTGTCGGCAATGCAGATAGTTTTATCTTTGGCACAGATTAATAAATCATCGCTCTGCCCACAATTTTGATGGTATTTCTGCCAAAGAAATATAAACATCTGAGGCAGAAATAGCCCCCACCCCAATTTCTTCTAAGTTTTTTTTTTTTTTTTTTTTTTTTTTTTTTTTTTACACACATCATTCTTCACAAAAGAACAGTTCTCAAAACCTGCACATAAAAATCACAGTTTGATTTAAATGCTCCAACACTTTTGCTCTGTGCTATGTCTTTATCAACTTCAACCCAGTCTGTGGCCTGTAGGCACTTTTTCACAAAAAAAGCCCTAAATCTTTCCACTGCTGCTTTATGACATTCGACACAAATAGGTGGGGAACACTCTCTTCTGTCATTAAATAACACTGCAATTGTTGTTCATTCAAACTCACAGAAAGCACACACACACACATTCTCTGTCCAGAAAATCTTGTCAAATTTCACACTTTCATTCTCCACCCCATTAAACCAAGTTTCTTCATACTCTGAGTCTCACTCAACTACGACATGTGACGTGCAATGTATTTTATCAGGCTTCATAAACTCTGTGTTGATTGGTGTTGTTCAAACTTTAGCCAATTTCAAAATCATCTCTGCCCAATCAACTTCTTTTATCTACCATTGGTAAGCCCACTGCGGCTCAAATTTAGAACATGTTTTTTGTGGTGCTTCCTCAATGCTAATGCCATAGGAATCAGCACGGAGAGTCAAATTTAATTCACACATTAAATCTCTGGCCATTAGATGATGGATCAAATGGCCTGAAGCCAAAGTGCTTTCATACACTTTTCCTGTCATTTTCGGCACACATGGCAAGTCACATGGTTGTAAAGTGCTCTGGCACTCTCCGGAATCGACTTAAAAGTTAATTATTACTCCCTCTACTATTATTGGGTATCTTGGCATTTGAGAAAACCCTGTGGTTTTGTACAGTTTTAAACATTCTTCAGAAACACTGCTCAAACTTTCATCATTCACAACATTTTTCCAAACACACAAAGATTTGCAAGCAGATTCTTCATTGCAGATAGCAGACAGTAAATCAGTGTATGTGTTTGTGTTTGTGCGTGTTTTGCGTGTTAGAAATAAATGTTCACTTCCCTTTCTCGTAGTCAGTCACTGACCTCCTCGAACTGGACCATCTCCTTGTCTTTAATCTTTTCAGTGTCCACACGCGGAGGAAATTCTGCGCTTACTGCATTAGTGAAATTTTCCACTTCTTTCCTGTATGGTTTGTTGCTTGCATGGTCCCAGTCTGTGTGCACACATCTCACGTCCGTTGTCGCCAGTTTTCTGTTCACCTTATGCCAGTTTGCTGGACTCATTTTCACACCCAGCATCCGTCTCAGTTCTTCTGAAGTCGGGCTGAACTCTTGGCACAGTAAAAGCTGTTCTTTCGCAAACCTTTCGCTCGCGTCCTGCGGATCTGGTAACATGAGTGCCATCAGGTCTCTCATATCATTGTCCAAGCTCTAAAAACAAAACAAACAAACAAACAAACAAACAAAAAAATTGGCCCATCTGGACCCGCAACTTTGACCATCAGAGCTCTTATGTTTTCGGCGCTGTGTCTTTCGGAGCTGTGACGCTGATCTGTCCACTTTTCACTCTCGGCCTGCTGGTGCTTGGTCTTTCTGAATCAGTTGTGCTGGAAACAGTTTCAGACGCGTTTCCGAAAAAGTCCTGTTTCTTCGTCATGTGCACTGTTGTGTCTGCCGCTGCTCGCGCTCCTCTCGCTCCAACTCCTGCTGAATTTGTTGCTGGTCTTTGGAACAGAGAGCAGTTGAGATCATGGTCCAGTTTCAGGGCTGTCAGCTCTGCCACAGGGTAGTGATGGATATAAGCCGGCGGTACTGACCTGATCTCGGGTGCATATTGGAAAACACAAACACACTTTTCATTAGTAGCATTTTGCTGCGGTGGAGCTGTTTTCTCACACACATTCTCTTCCATCTTTTTCATTTCACCCATACATGCCAATTCTTTCTGCATTTGCTTACGTTCTCGACTTTCAGCCTATTTTTAACCAACAACCTATAGTCCGAGTACATCCTTTACACACGTGACGAACACATACAACAACCATTCTGTTTCTTTTTTTTTTTTTTTTTTTTTTTTTTTTACTGACTCTCTCACAACATTCAGTCTTACTTTACTCAATGTCCCTTCTTTAGGAAATTCATGATATATATCAGCTTTTCTGTGTACACTTATGCCCATAATTCTTTTTCTATTTGACCGAAAACTGGTGTATATTAAAATTTTGCTAGCTTACTGTTTGGTGATCCCATGTTGGCTGACTTCAATCTCTTCTGGATTTCCTTCGACGCACGTCTATAATCTGTTAAACGTCTTCAACAGATCCGATTTTGTCACCTCAAATCGGCAAGGTTAGCAAAAATGCTCTGTAAATTAAGCTTACTCAAAATCTTCACTCGATTGAATGATTCTAGTTCACCTAATCAGCTGTGGCTCTTCCGTCCACCTACAAGCTAGTTTTCGGCATAAAATTGATTAAAGCTTCTAGTTTTCGGCATAAAATTTTACAATTTGCCTCTTGAAAACCTCTGCACCATGTTACAATTTGCCTCTTGAAAACCTTCTCTGCTCGCTGTGGCTCTTCCGTCCACCTACAAGCTAGTTTTCGGCATTAAAATTGAATTAAAGCTTCTAGTTTTCGGCATAAAATTTGCCTCTTGAAAACCTCTGCCCCATGTTACAATTTGCCTCTTGAAAACCTTCTTTGCTTGCACCAAAGCGATGGTCAGCCACTATGGTTCACACACAGTCATGTCAAATTACACCACTCAAAATAAACAATTTACAGTCTCTTACCTGAGATGCTTTTACTGCCACCGGGTTCTTTCTGATCTCATCTGAGTCACTTCTGGCCCTGAAAGCAGTTTTGACTCTTCTCTCTCAATTTTCGAGGTAAGACCAGAGCCTGGTGCTCTGAGATGATCACTTCGTCAAATCCGCTCAGGACCAGAAGAAACCACCGTGAGATCCCACTTCTGACACCAAATTGTTGTGGCAAAAACAATTACAAACAAATAGCATCTCAGTGTAAGAGACAAGGAATCAAATCATATTTAAGGAAAGAAGTTTATTTTCCTTAAAGAGGTGCGTTCACTGTTTCAGCAGCTACCCTGAAACACAACAGACCTGAATCACACTGAAAACAGACAGCCTTATTATACTGTTATCACCCCCACTCCTTACAGGGCTCCTTCTCTGTAAATTTCCACTTAACCCCGTAAACCAAAACTAACACTTTCAGAAAACACAATGGTCCTCCTAATCCCCTGGGCTTTTATTATCTTCACACCCGTGAGGTCAAAGGTCTTTATTTATGGCTAACCCCTCTGATCTTTCCTGAGTAAATTGCCCACACTAAAGACTTCAAAGGCTCTTTGTTTTACTGTGTGATGTCTTCGTTGCATTTCAGGTGACAAACATACATACTGAGAGAGAAACACAAGTTAAATCAAAAGGAAAAACAAAAATATATGAAAACCCACAAAATGTCTAAGAAAGTAAATACGTAAGAGTAAAATATAAATTTTTCTACAACAATTGGCAAAGGAGCTTTGTGCTTAGTTATTGAAGAAGAGTTGTCTTTTACATCTTTGATGTAATTATTATTTCAATGCTTTTATTTTTTGGTGTTTTTTTGTGACATGATGTAACGGTTAGAAGTGTTGTAGCAAGTGTACTAAAAAATGTGATTTATTTGTAATAAAAGGTGTTTCAAATTCAATTATCTCTCTCTCTCTCTCTCTGCCAGACAGCCCCTCCCTACAATCCACACACACTTTCAGTCACCAAAAATTCACAGTCACCAACCCCCTCACCCTCCCTCTCCCCCTCCCTTCCCTCACACAGACAGAGTGGCCAGAGTGAGATCATGTCAGTTGAGAAGTCTGACAGTTTTTTAATTTTCTGTTATCCATACAGTGTTGTAACGTCGTGAAACGATGTCATGTCATAAGCTCCGCCCAACAGGAAGTTGGCTATTTAGGGCTATGTAATAAGTGCATGCTCTGGAATTTGATATACTCCTCTGAGGAACTCCACCCGTCCACCACCAAACTCGGTGAACATGATCTCAAGACATTGGGGATGAAAAATTGCTAGGGGATTTTTGATATCTCGAACCGTTTGCCCGTGGTGAGGCGTTGAAATTAGGTCATTAGGTCAAATTATGTCATAAGCTTCAACCACCAGGAAGTTGGCTATTAAGGGCTATGTAAAAAGTGCATGCTCTGGAATTTGATATACTCCTCTGAGGAACTCCACCCATTCAACACCAAACTCGTTGAACATGATCTCAAGACATTGGGGATGAAAAATTGCCAGGGGATTTTTGATATCTCGAATGGTTTGCCCGTGGCGAGGTGTTGAAATTAGGGCAAAAAATGAGAAACAGGAAATACCTAATAACATCCACATACATTGCCTGAGTTTCATCAATCTTCATCGGTTTGTTCTTTGTATGATACAGATCGTATATATGTGACTATTAAGAGTCAACGTTATAGTGCCACCAACTGGCAGCAGGAAGTGTGTCATTTTCCAAATGCTTCGAATTCAGCATCTTATTTTTACTCGATTTGCTTCAAACTTCATCAGAATAATGACAAAACACGGCAGATGTAAATCTGTTGTGGGGATATTGATATGTAATATAGTGTTGCCATGGCAACATGTCAAACTTGAATGTTCTGTTATAGTGAGTTTGAGGCAGATAATAAGCTCAGATTTACATGTAACTCAAAACATATATCAGTATTAGTGATAGACAGACAATGGCAAAAGCTTTTAAAAGGGCGTGAAGGAGGCACTCTATAGCGTCACCTTTTGTCAAAAGTGGGGAGGTTAGTTTTAGCGACAGACACCAAACTCGGTACATAAATTGTTCCTATCAATACGGACAACTTTCTAATTCACAGTCCTAAGCTACGACCAACAGGAAATCGGCTATTTTGACTTGAATGTGTATTTTTTGGGATATTACAGTTGTGAATTAATGCATACTCCTCACAGGGGAAGTACACTATACACACCAAACTTTGTCTACATGATGCCAATACATTGAGGAACTTAAATTGTGAACAGATTTTGGTTAGCTTGAATGGTTTTGTCGTGGTGATTTTTTTTAAATGAAAGTAAAAAGGGAAACATCAATTGTCTTCTGTGTTTAAATTGCAGCTTCCAAACACTTCAAAGCATTTTTTCATACAGAGAACAAATCATTCTGAGGAAATATGCATAGTTTCACACAAATAACACAAATATTGACGAATGGGATGTGAAAAAAGACTGGAAGAGAAAAAAACTCCTTATATTCAGGTGTGCAGAATTATGAGGCACTTTTTCCTTTACTGATAAAATGAGCCAAAAAAAGACATTTCACTCAGACTGAAAAAAAAAAAAACAACTTATTAGATCCTCATGAGAAATATTCAAAATTAGATCACTACATTAATTGCAAAGTAAAGACATGACCACTGGACAGCAAAATGCTTACTGGGTCAGAAGGGTCAGAAAATAAACAGATGGAGAAGAACATAAACACGTAAACTGCAAAATAATGAAGAATTAAAGTGAAGAATTAGGTGTGAAACAATCAGGGAGCATTTAGTCTACAGTACCACCATTTTCCAGAACTGCAACTTTCCTGGAGTCTACGAATTACAATGTGTCAGGTTTTGAGAGACGTAAAAAGATCCCAAAAAATGACTTAATTGGAATAGCACAACATATTGTGGAATACTATATTAAGACTTTATATATAGGCTTTATGTATAGATTTTGAGAGATTCTTAAAGGACTAGCCTCACCTCCTCTTGTGCGACGGTTTGAGGAATATATCTTCCAGATAGTACCGCTGCTCCCTATACGCAGAGTACGCAGTCTTCGTAGGGCACCAACTCCCAGAGAGGGCATCATCCCAGTTTTGAATGCTTATACCCACTGGGTACAGTTTTCCCAATGCCACCGGGGTGGCATTTGCACTGATGGCTTGAGCCCTTCATCGCTGCTTGCAGCTATATTTATTATTTTTATTTTTTATTAAAGCTTCCGTGGGTTTTGGGGGGCCTTAACATGCTCAAAAACTCTTGAAAATTGGCACACAGGTTGGAATCTGCGGCAATCAGGATGCCACAGAGACTGCGACCCGGGCGTGGCACCGGGGCTCTACAGCGCCCCCTGGAACACAGTCAGAAATCTTGAACCATAGCTCACACACACTTGCATGTATTTATATGAAACTCAGTACACTTATAGATCTCATTGAGCCAGCAACTTTCGCATTCTATGTCATAGCCTCCGTCCATCAGAAAGTCAGCTATTCAAGGCTGTTTAAAAAAAGCATGCTCTGGAATTTGATATACTTGTCATAGTTTTTTTACTTGATTGCCACCAAACTCGGTCAACATGATCTCAAGACATTGGGGATGAAAAATTGACAGGGGATTTTTGAAATTTCGAATGGTTTGCCCATGGCATGGCGTTAAAATTAGGGCAAGAAATGAGAAACAGGAAATTCCTAATAACATCCACATACATTGCCTGAGTATGATCAAACTTCATTGGTTTGTTCGTTGTATGATACCGATCGTATATATGTGACTATTAAGAGTCAACGTTATGGCGCCACCAGCTGGCAGCAGGAATTGAGTCATTTTCAAAATGCTTTGAACATGGCCGATGTAAATCTGTTGTGGGCATATTGATATCTTATATATTGTTTCCATGGCAACATGTCAACCTTGAATATTCTGTTATGGTGATTTTGAGGCAGATAACAACCTCAGATTTACATGAAACTCAAAACACATATCAGTATTATTGATTAAAAGGGTGTGGAAGAGGCACTCTATAGCGCCACTTTTTGTCAAAAGTGGGGGGTTAGTTTTAGCTACAGACACCAAACTCTGTACGTATATTGTTCTTATCAAGACAGACAACATTCTAATTCAGTCATCAGCTACGACCAACAGGAAGTCGGCTATTTTTATTTGAATATGGATTTTTGGAAAAAAAAGAGCTGTGATTTAATGCATACTCCTCAGAGTAAAAGTTCACTATACTCACCAAACTTTGTCTACATGTTGCAAAATCATTGAGGAACTTAAATTGTGAACGGATTTTGGTAAGCTTGAACGGTTTTGTCGAGGTGATTTTTTTTAAATGACAGTAAAAAGGGAATCATTAATTGTCTTGTATTTTTTATTTGCATCTTCCAAACACTTAAACGCATTTTTTTCATACAGAGATCAATTCAGAGATCATTCTGAGGAAATATGCATAGTTTCATGACTTTACAACACTGTATGGATAACAGAAAATTAAAAAACTGTCAGACTTCTCAACTGACATGATCTCACTCTGGCCACTCTGTCTGTGTGAGGGAAGGGAGGGGGAGAGGGAGGGGGAGTGTGAGGGGGTTGGTGACTGACTGTGAATTTTTGTTGTCTGACAGTGTGTGTGGACTGTAGGGAGGGGCTATCTGGCAGTGAGAGAGAGAGACAGAGAGAGAGACATAATCATCTCTTTAATCATCAGAAAAAAATCAGTATTTTAAATTGTTATTGTTTTTTTGTTGCTAATGATGGTGTTTTTTTTTTCCCTTTCACTACAGCTTAAGAAATCTCTTAGGCCTTATCCTTTTCTGACAGTTTTAGGGATGTAAAAAGATCCTTAGGATCCTTATTTTTGCTGCAAATAATAATATCTAACTCATTTGATACTGACTGAATAATGTCTCATTTGTTAACATTAGTAAATGCATTTGTAACCAGGTCTTAAAACGAAGTCTTGGCATAATAATCCCTTTCTTAAAGTTAATTGAGTCTTGAGATAAATGTTTTAAGCTAATTAATCAAAGTACATTTTCTATGTATTAGAGAAAAAAAAAGAAAAAAACGTCATCTACAATAAGTGATCAAATGCATAAGAAGATAGAAAAAGAGCGATTTTCCCCTTGAAACAACTGTTCGCACTACAATTCCCATGCTCCTTTTTGTGAGGAGCTGACCAATCACTGAACTCCAAAGTTTCAGGCAATCGAGCTCCGCCTTGACTTCCTGTTAGCTACTTCCTGACTGAAAGACTGCATGGCTGTTCATTGCCTTAATTCCATCTGAATTCCAATTTAATTACCATCCATAGGGTAAGAAACATAAATATCCCCTCCAACGGGATTTCATTAATTAATGAGGATGTTAAACATATGATGACGGCTATGTTGTCATGTTTACACTTTATAGAGAGCGCGATCGGCAGACGGCTGCCGCTGATCAGACAGCCAATTTAGATAGACCCACTCATTGACTCAACGGTGAGTGAGAAAAAAACTCTGAGACCTGTTAGATTACCTGTAAAGGAACTAATTATGCTGGAAATGGTAACGGTTGATAAGCTGCCGTTTAGAAAGGCTGTTAACGGCTGTAATTGCTACTCAATGCTGTATCACGATGTTAATGCTGCTAATGTGAGCCTAGCTGTCCTGCTAACTTGGGTGTTCATTGCTACATGCACTCTTATCCTTGTAAAAATGGATTTATTTCCAGTTGGGTTTGCAAAAGATGCTGTTTCTATATAAATATGTTTAAATATGTTTTATATGTGTGTAAAAGGAAAAAAAGTGTTAAAGTATATGTATGTGAATTTATTGTCAGTGATTTAAGAGGTCAGATTTTTAGTGCATTCCCTCAATGTTACCGGTGCAGGAAGGAATGATAAAGCACGCTTAGCCTTACTAGTACCTCCTAGATCTCTATGAATGTTCTTGCAATATTTGTTTTGCACAAATTGTAGCTTTTATTTTTATAGTATTTGTATTGTGAGTTGTTACTAATTTAAATAGCAATAACCATTAATACTTGAAATTGGGTTTTGTTAAAAATGAATGAACATGAATGTAAAAGCGCTTTAGGATATATTTATAGTTCACTACTATAAACATTTGGATTTGATACATGATATATTATTGTCATGCGACTGAACCTTCTTGAGAACATGATTTGAACCAGTTGATATAAAGTGAAATGTTATTGATTGGTGATAATTCATGAGATGACAGAATATGAATGTAATGAGCTTTTGGATTTCCTCTGGCCAACCCATAGGTCAGGTTTTTTTGCCAGATTCATTCCAGTGACGCACATGGATCGGAAGTCACGGCCGACCTGGAGTTGAAGCCTTCCGGTTGAATTGGGATTGGATGTTCGTATCCTGAAACCCCGAAAGATTCCCAGCTTACGTTGGGTGGCGAGCCACGGACCCACGAGCATAAGTCTATGCGCAATCTCACTTTCCCTTCTTCACGGATTGTGTGGTAGGATCCACGAGCACTGGCATACTGATACTGTCACGACACTGATCCAACCAAAGAAAAAAAGGGCCCCAACGAGCAATAAGACTATTTTTGGAACTGGGTTTTATTTCTTTTGTTTTAAGGGAAACTTATGCCGGCTTTATTATTTTCTTATTTCTTTATGTACATTCTCTGAACTAAATTGTTACACTGTTGTTATTGTTCCTGTTATTAAACAAAGAGTGATCACAATAACGCAAATTACTGTTTCCTGTCTTTATTGATGTCAAACTACTGGCTCTTAAAGATTTAGCATCTTCTGTTACTGGTCCAAATACTGTTAAAGATAACTAATTACCTGTTACCCTGTTACTATATCGTAAAAAGGGTTACAGTTCTGGCGAGCCAGCCAGGAGCCAATTGGTTTGAATATCAATATTGAACACGTGTCCAATATGGACTTTGTACAGAGGTGTGGTGTTAAAATCCCAAATGCAGTTATTGTTAGTGGGCTAACACAAGCAGGAGACCAATATGAACAGGTTATTGACTTCCTTAGAGAATATGGGTCTATCAAAATAACCATTTTATTTGATGAGGATGTATCTGAATTTTACCAAAACCTGACCGTTGAGTATATGCACAACACAGCTCTAGGAACACTAAGTGGAATATTGCCATACAAATATGCCTTGCAAAATGACCCCTCTGTTGTTTACAACATCAGAGCTTTGAGCAGTGCGTACCAAGCTGAAGTCAGTGGTGATATTACCAAAACTTACCTGTCAGAACTTAAGGCCTTAGCCAAACTTAGCGGTGCTGAGTATGGATGTGTGCTTAAAACAGTGATGTCCCAGATTAGTAAAGATATTGAAGCAATGAGCTCTCTATCAGAGGAAGTTCCTCTTCCCCATGCTGAAGCCCCCACTGAGACCCAGCTGACCATTACCTCCACTGAACAGCACCCCCCTGTCTTATCCTCAGACACCACTCACAGAAATGATGGCCTTCTTCCCCCTGGCACCATCCCAACCAACAGTGTGGGTACAGCCCCTTCACTTTCAGCAAATGACATGAATCCCCCAGAAGTTCAAAAGGTTGTGGTTGAACACATAGTAAGGAGCGAAGCAATCAGCCCTTGCTTTCAGCCCCAATTAAGGCTCCGCTCCTTCTCTGGAAAGACTCCCAGGCCCAATAACGAAACCGATTATGACACCTGGCGCTCCCATATTGAACTGCTGCTAAATGATCCTAACATACTTCCCCTTCAGATCACCAGAAAGATTGTAGAGAGCTTGCTTCCACCTGCAGCTGATGTGGTCAAAGGATTACGGCCCAATTCACCCCCTGTAGCTTTCCTGCAGCTACTTGATTCGGCTTTTGGCGTGGTTGAGGATGGGGAAGAACTTTTTGCACGTTTCTTAAACACGTTCCAGAATCGAGGGGAGAGTGCTTCCGCTTACCTTCATCGGCTGCAGGTAGCATTAAACCTTGTAGTAAAAAGGGGTGGGGTTGCACCAGGAGAAGTTGACAGACACCTTCTAAAGCAGTTCTGTAGAGGGTGTTGGGACAGTGTTCTGCTCTCTACTCTGCAGCTTGAACAGGCGAGAAGTCACCCGCCTTCATTTGCAGAGCTCCTGCTGATGTTGCGCACAGAGGAAGACAGGCAGCAAACTAAAGCCAGCCGCATGAGGAAACATATAGGTGCTACAAAACGAGTCCAAGTTCAGTCTCACAGTGCATGTGCATGCGCAGACCCAAAGGAGAAACCACAGGTTTGTCCCAGTGCCACTGAAGACCTTGTGAAGCAGGTTGCTACCCTGCAGAGCCAGCTGACCTCTTTCATGGCAGAGAAAAAGAAAGATAGAAAAGGAACCGCACAGAAACCCCAGAGCAGAACACCAGACAAAACAAATGCAAACATGCAAACCCAGATAAGAACAAAGCAGATGAACAAACCCCGTCCCTGGTACTGCTTTAAGTGTGGAGAGGATGGGCATATCTCCTCCACATGTACCGAAGCTCCCAATCCTGCTTTGGTGGCTGAAAAACGAAAACAGTTGGAGAAGAGATTAAGTGAGTGGGAAATGCAAGCTAACGCCAGCTCACAGTTAAACGACTAACGGCTCCTGTGGCGGGACAGACAGGGGCTGAGACAAATCAATGTCCCTCAGCTTTAAACCTCATAGTCAACTCACAAGCATGCACCAGCATTGAACAATCAGACAGTAGCCCCCCATTCAAGTTTCCTAAAGGACTCATCGGTACGAAAAGTACGGCTTTTGTGAATATAAAAGATCAAGAAGTTACCTGCTTGCTCGACACGGGCTCACAAGTAACAACTATTCCACAGTCATTTTATGAACGACATCTCTCAGGACAGGAGATTAAACCGCTCCATGACCTCTTAGAGGTAGAAGGGGCAGCAGGACAGTCTGTCCCCTACTTGGGGTACATTGAACTAGCTGTAACTTTCCCGATAGAGTTTGTTGGAGCACCAATTGAAGTAAACACACTTGCCTTAGTGGTCCCAAATCTTAACACCATTACAGATCTCCTTGTGCTTATAGGCACCAACACCCTTGATGTCCTTTACAACATCTGTTCCGAATCTGGGGTTAAACATCAGCCCACATGGCTATCGAGCAGTCCTTAAAGTACTTGAAGTTAGACACAACCAAACAACCCATCCTGAGCCCCAAGGTGTTGTGAAATTACTGGGGAAAAGTGCTCAAATTGTTCCAGCTGGCAAAACTGTCGTACTTGAGGGAGTTTTCCCTGTTATTGGATTCCAGAAGGAGTAATCTGTTCTGATCGAACACTCAAACTTATCCTCCTTGCCGGGTGGCTTGCTTGTAAAGGCCAGCCTGGTTGATCTTCCCCTCCGGCGACCCTATAAGTTACCAGTCATAATTTGTAATGAGTCTGATCATGATGTTGTCATTCCCCCAAAGAGCACAATAGCCCAAATGTTTACCTACCAGACCATCTTGTTAAAGCAGCACAATACGGAGTCAGCTGAACCATCCAAAAAGACGGTGGAAGCGGAGCCCTCCCAAAAGTCCACTCTGAGCTTTAATTTTGGTGAGTCCCCTATCCCGCCTTTGTGGAAAGAACGCATCACAGAGAAACTAAATAACATGCATGACGTGTTTGCAAAACATGATGCAGATTTTGGCCGAACAGACAAAGTGACACATCATATAAAACTCTCAGACGACACTCCTTTCAAACAGCGCGCACGACCAATCCACCCTCAGGATATTGAGGCCGTTTGAAACCACATCCAGGAGCTCCTTGATGCAGGAGTCATCAGAGATTCAGAGTCTCCATTTTCATCACCAATCGTGGTTGTGAGGAAGAAAAATGGCCAAGTCCGCCTGTGCATAGACTATAGACGGTTGAACCTCCAGACCATAAAGGATGCGTATTCTCTCCCAAAGCTAGAGGACACATTCTGTGCACTCAATGGCTCTCAGTGGTTTTCTGTCCTCGATTTAAAATCTGGCTTCTACCAGATAGAGGTTGAAGAGGCAGATAAGCCAAAAACAGCTTTTTTGTGTCCACTCGGCTTCTGGGAGTTTAATCGGATGCCTCAAGGAGTGACTAACGCACCTAGTACGTTCCAAAGGCTAATGGAGAAATGCATGGGGGACATGCACTTGAAAGAAGTATTGGTTTTTCTTGATGACCTGATCATATTCTCCAAGACCCTTAAAGAACACGAAGAGAGGTTGATGAAGGTGCTATCCCGTCTCAAAGAATTTGGCCTTAAACTCTCCCCAGAAAAGTGTGTCTTCTTTCAGACATCAGTCCGATACCTTGGTCATGTGGTGTCTAGAAATGGAGTACAAACTGACCCAGAAAAAACTGCTGCTCTCAAGACTTGGCCCGTCCCTAAGAGCCTGCGAGAATTAAGATCTTTCCTCGGGTTCGCTGGGTACTATAGGAGGTTTGTTAAAGGTTACTCCAATATTGTGGTGAGAGCTAACCTCTGGCTACCCACCTTCCCAAAAGAGAGCTAAAGTGACAAAAAGATCAGAATACAGAGACCCAAAAGAGCCCTTTGGGGAGCGATGGACTTCTGCTTGCCAACAGGCATTTGAGACTGTAATCGAAAAACTTACCAGCGCCCCTGGGCTAGGTTTTGCAGATCCTCAGAAACCTTATGTACTGCACACTGACGCCAGCACCACTGGACTTGGTGCAGTTTTGTACCAAGAACAGGAGGGCCAGTTGAGAGCGATTGGATATGCGAGCAGAGGGTTATCACGGAGTGAAAGTCGCTATCCGGCACATAAATTGGAATTCTTAGCGTTGAAGTGGTCAGTCACCGAAAAGTTTGCAGATTATCTATATGGTAATCAGTTCACTGTTGTAACTGACAGTAATCCGCTAACTTACATATTGACCTCAGCTAAACTGGATGCGACGAGCTACAGATGGCTGGCAACACTGTCCACATTCTCGTTCAAGCTTCTCTACCGACCTGGGAAACAGAACGGGAATGCTGATGGTCTGTCACGCAGACCACACGGAGCCTTGGAGGATGACCCAAAGTCACAGAAAGAGAGGGAACGCATTTTCCAGTTCACCAAAGACCATCTCTCTGACCCAGATAATGCCAATGCTGTTAATGAGGAAGTTATACAAGCAATCTGTGAAAGACAACTTATTTACAGCACCCAGGATGATGACAGTAACACTGGAAACGTTGTTTTAGTGGAATGCCTTGCCGCCTCTGCAGATGTGGTGCCCCAATGCTATCAACAAGCAGACCAGTCTGGTGAACTTCCCGCCATCCCTCACCTGTCTGAAGTAGAACTGGCGGATAGACAAAGGGCCGACCAGTGTATAAAACACGTCATTTCCCAAATTGAGACAGGTGACACACCACCCCCTACCTTGCGAAATGAACTTCCTGATCTTCCTTTCTTCTTAAGAGAATTAAGCCGCCTTGAACTTGTGAATAATGTCTTATACAGACGACGCCAAGAAGGTCCCAAAACAACTTACCAGCTTGTCCTCCCAGCTGAGCTTCGTGGTGCAGTTTTGACTAGCCTCCATGACCATATGGGTCATTTGGGAGTTGACTGTACATTGGACCTTATTCGGACCAGGTTCTATTGGCCAAGGATGGCTGTTGATGTGGAGAGAAAGGTGAGGACTTGTGGCAGGTGTGTGCGGAGGAAAGCACTTCCAGAGAGAGCTGCACCCCTAATAAATATCAAGACCACAAGACCCCTTGAACTTCTATGTATGGATTTCCTTTCCCTGGAACCTGACAGAAGTGGAACTAAAGACATCCTTGTGATCACGGATCACTTTACGAAGTTTGCTGTGGCCATTCCCACTTCCAACCAAAAGGCCCGTACAGTGGCAAAGTGTTTGTGGGAGGACTTTATGGTGCACTATGGAATGCCAGAAAAACTACACAGTGACCAGGGACCAGATTTTGAATCCCGCATGATAAAGGAACTCTGTCGAGTGGCCGGCATTCAAAAGGTGAGGACAACACCCTACCATCCCAGGGGTAACCCTGTGGAGAGATTTAATCGCACCTTACTCAATATGCTTGGCACCCTTCAGAACCAAGAAAATTCCCATTGGCGTGATTTTGTCAGACCCCTTGTCCATGCCTACAACTGTACTAAAAACGATGTGACGGGGTTCACACCTTATGAGCTGATGTTCGGGCGCTAGCCCCGCCTACCAGTTGATCTGGCATTTGGACTACTGCTGCATGGCAAGCAACACACGTCACACTCCGAATATGTGCAGAACCTTAAATCACGGCTTGAGGAGAGCTACAAGATAGCCATGAGTAATGCTGCAAAGACTGCACACAAGAACAAAATACGGTTCGACAGATGAGTGATCGCCTCAGACTTGGAGCCTGGAGACCGAGTGCTAGTCCGGAACGTCCGCATCTGGGGGAAGCATAAGATTTCAGACAAGTGGGAGTCTACCGTCCACGTAGTAGTGAACAGGGCAGGTACCCTACCTGTCTATACTGTCAAGCCCGAAGTCAGTGATGGTCCATTAAGAACTCTGCACAGGGACTTACTCCTCCCATGTGGATTCCTACCTATGGAGGGAAGCAGCAAGTCTGCCAAACAACCTGCAAAGCGCAGAATAGCAACTCGTGCAAATCCTGTTCTGGATGCTGACCCTTCAGAGGAGGAAGAGGATGAATCCATCCCAGTCCATTGGTTCAGTGAGGTCTCAAATGTGTTCATCCCCACAGTCCATGAAGGTCTAGTACAGCCCAGAGAATCCTTGTCTAATGAACGACATAGGCAGTATACCGTATCTCCTGTTCTGTCGAGAGCCCAGTAAATGCCCAGACCGTAGATTGCTCCCTTGAACTGTCTGATATGTCTACTGATGCCCCAGTCAGTCCCCTGAGGTCCAGTAGACTTACCAACCATTGCAGTAATACAGAAAACTTACTTACTGAAAGCATCGCCCCAATCGACCAAGTACCTGAAACAGACCCCATTAAAAGTAACCTGCCTGATACCCACTTACCTGAAGTCCATTCTGTGGAGAAAGAGACCACACTTGATGTTGTCAATGACATCTGTAATGAACAGCAGTCGGTGTCTCCTGACATGTCAGAGCGTGAGGAGGAAGTAGACAAAACAACAACTGAGGAGTCTGTGGAAGGAGAGAAACCGGAAATGGATGGAACTGAATCCAGAGAGGAAGCAGAGAGAATGGAAGTCACAGATGCTCCTGTCAGGAAATCTGGAAGGGAACGTCAACCGTCAAGGCGACTGGATTATCCTGAACTCGGAAACCCATTGGTCACAGTTGTTAAATCATTTCTCCATGGATTGACCACTGTGTTATCCGATGTTTTGAATGAAGATCAAGTAGTCTCTGCACCTTTCCTCCCATACCCCCCTCAGATAAAGCACATTTGAGCTCTTCCATGTACAGGGACGTACATGAGTTCAGGAGGGGAGAGTGTAACCAGGTCTTAAAACGAAGTCTTGGCATAATAATCCCTTTCTTAAAGTTAATTGAGTCTTGAGATAAATGTTTTAAGCTAATTAATCAAAGTACATTTTCTATGTATTAGAGAAAAAAATGAAAAAAACGTCATCTACAATAAGTGATCAAATGCATAAGAAGATAGAAAAAGAGCGATTTTCCCTTTGAAAAAACAGTTTGCACTACAATTCCCATGCTCCTTTTTGTGAGGAGCTGACCAATCACTGAACTCCAAAGTTTCAGGCAATCGAGCTCCACCTTGACTTCCTGTTAGCTACTTCCTGACTGAAAGACTGCATGGCTGTTCATTGCCTATCTGAATTCCAATTTAATTACCATCTATATGGTAAGAAACATAAATATCCCCTCCAACGGGATTTCATTAATTAATGAGGAGGTTAACCCTTTCGAGTCGATTAACGCATATATGCGTTTTGAGTCATTTTCTCCTGATAACCCCGAAAAGAACTTAAATTACACTCTCAGTTTTAATCGTACAGATAAGAGCAATACATCAATCGAATCTGTAAAGGGTCTAGTTTTTTTTGGATACAGACATAATAACAAAGAACCTTTGTGCACTTATAAATTAAAGATAACAAACAAAGTGCGCTGTCTGCAGTCATTGTCTCCGCTGATCGTCATGTACAAACACGTCATTAAAATGAACTGTAACTCCGTGAATACTCAACGAAGAGACATGAGAGAGATATCTATAGAAAGCCTGAAATGTCTACTTTTAAACTAAACAAGTGCTGCCGAAAACAAATATTCTGAGATAAAGTAATCCATATGAAAACAACGCGATGTCTATTTTTCATATCTCCGCTCATTATATCTAATGTGACCACGCCCCCGTGCTTAAGGCTCTATTCAGATTCAAACTGAAGCGCGCGGCTTGCATACGCCCACACAGAAGAAAAAGCAGCGAGACTGTTCTTCAAGTTTTTATTTTATTTTACTGTTTGCTTCGCGATGAGAGGAATAAGACATAATTCACCCCAAAAAGATGTGATGTGGTTGAGGATTTGAAAAATGGATTTCCTCAGAAAAAAGAATGAAGCACTTTATTCAGCAGAGATCATAAACATGAGTAAGTCTCTTTTTATTTATTTGTACTAGTTTTCACATAACGTGTAAACATTTTACTAGTCAGACTTTTTCCAAATACTTTTTCCAAACTATAATTCCTGACTAAATGTATAATCAAGTAAAACATTATGAAGTTTCAATAACAATATACAATACTATACCATTCAAAAGCTTGCTGTAAATAATATAAATGTGACAAATAGAGATAACTCTAACAAATGTAAAAACAATGCAGTTCTTTCGATTTATTCCCCCTAAGAAAACCTGAAAAATATTCTCAGCTCTTTTCAACATTAATAATAATGATGATGATGATGATGATGATGATGATGATAAATGGGGTTTATTTGGTAGAAAATAAGATTGTTAAAAGGATTTCTGAAGGATTGTGTGACTGGAGTAAGGATGCCAAAAAATTTGTTTGAAAGTAAGCTTTGATTGTCCCTAATAAACTGTTTAACTGCTCCCCCAAGTGGATATTAAATTATGTTGTGGGATAATTAAATATATTCTTAATAAACTGCAAACATAAAATTATATACTTTTATTTTGTTCTCACATTCTTTCTTGTAAGTCATCCCTCAGAGTGGCACAGTTGAATGAGAGGCTCATTATGCAGCTCATTATGCAGGCCTTTGTCTTCTCAGGTGTAAATCACAATGATATTCATGATAGTTGACGCCTACTCGCATATGACTTTTACCAACAAAAAGTGTCTTAGAAAATTTAAATCAATATATTGTTTTCTGTGAATGAGTAAACAAGATGATTTTCACATAATTTAGAAAGAAAAATTCTAGGCTACAAGCTCCAGTTCTCAACTTTTCCGACAACCAATTTTATGTATGTGTTTTATTGCCTTATTCAAGTGACTTAACATTTTTAGTTTTTTACTAACCATGCATAACATTTTTTTCCTCAAAAATACAATCATGTACATGCATGCATTTCACATATTATTATAGCCCAGTTTGTGCTGATTACAGTGATATTAGACTTTACCCATTTAGATATTTATAAGAAACTGAAAAAAGCACAAATATCAGGGCATGACAAAACTTCTCCAGGACCCAAAAATACCCTTAGACTCCAGAGGGTTAAACATATGATGATGGCTATGTTGTCATGTTTACACTTTATAGAGAGCGCGATCGGCAGACGGCTGCCGCTGATCAGACAGCCAATTTAGAGAGACCCACTCACTGACTCAACGGTGAGTGAGAAAAAAACTCTGAGACCTGTTAGGTTACCTGTAAAGGAACTAATTATGCTGGAAATGGTAACAGTTGATAAGCTGCCATTTAGAAAGGCTGTTAACGGCTGTGATTGCTACTCAATGCTGTATCACGATGTTAATGCTGCTAATGTGAGCCTAGCTGTCGTGCTAGCTTGGGTGTTCATTGCTACATGCACTCTTATCCTTGTAAAAATGGATTTATTTCCAGTTGGGTTTGCAAAAGATGCTGTTTCCATATAAATATGTTTAAATATGTTTTATATGTGTGTAAAAGGAAAAAAAGTGTTAAAGTATATGTATGTGAATTTATTGTCAGTGATTTAAGAGGTCAGATTTTTAGTGCATTCCCTCAATGTTACCGGTGCAGGAAGGGATGATAAAGCACGCTTAGCCTTACTAGTACCTCCTAGATCTCTATGAATGTTCTTGCAATATTTGTTTTGCACAAATTGTAGCTTTTATTTTTATAGTATTTGTATTGTGAGTTGTTACTAATTTAAATAGCAATAACCATTAATACTTGAAATTGGGTTTTGTTAAAAATGAATGAACATGAATGTAAAAGCGCGTTAGGATATATTTATAGTTCACTACTATAAACATTTGGATTTGATACATGATATATTATTGTCATGCGACTGAACCTTCTTGAGAACATGATTTGAACCAGTTGATATAAAGTGAAATGTTATTGATTGGTGATAATTCATGAGATAGACAGAATATGAATGTAATGAGCTTTTGGATTTCCTTTGGCCAACCCATAGGTCAGGTTTTTTTGCCAGATTCATTCCAGTGACGCACATGGATCGGAAGTCACGGCCGACCTGGAGTTGAAGCCTTCCGGTTGAATTGGGATTGGATGTTCGTATCCTGAAACCCCGAAAGATTCCCAGCTTACGTTGGGTGGCGAGCCACGGACCCACGAGCATAAGTCTATGCGCAATCTCACTTTCCCTTCTTCACGGATTGTGTGGTAGGATCCACGAGCACTGGCATACTGATACTGTCACGACACTGATCCAACCAAAGAAAAAAAGGGCCCCAACGAGCAATAAGACTATTTTTGGAACTGGGTTTTATTTCTTTTGTTTTAAGGGAAACTTATGCAGGCTTTATTATTTTCTTATTTCTTTATGTACATTCTCTGAACTAAATTGTTACACTGTTGTTATTGTTCCTGTTATTAAACAAAGAGTGATCACAATAACGCAAATTACTGTTTCCTGTCTTTATTGATGTCAAACCACTGGCTCTTAAAGATTTAGCATCTTCTGTTACTGGTCCAAATACTGTTAAAGATAACTAATTACCTGTTACCCTGTTACTATATCGTAAAAAGGGTTACACATTGGTAACCCTTTATAACAACTGCACTCATTAGCTAACCATTAGTAAATAGTCAGTTCATGATTATAAAGCATTTTCCCTTAATAATAGTCATTATTAAGCAGTAACACAGCTATAAATAAATTGTTCTTGGTTTAAAAGCACATATATTACAAAGGAGATTAAAGTCTCAGATATCTTATAAAACAAATAAATAAACACAACACAGTTTGATGCAGAACTCAGAAATATTTATTTCAAGATGCAATAAAAGGAAACTGTACACTTGAATTACACTTGAATCAATATATCATGTTTAATGGAACTCAAGTAATGAAGAAAGACATTTGTTATGCATCTACATCCGTCTGCATGGACTCTTGTTTGTAAGTGTTCTAAACTTGTTTACTCCTATTATCAACGACATTGGAAAGCCAGTACATTATATCTATATCTATATCTATATCTATCTATATATATATATATATATATATATATATATATATATATATATATATATATATATATATATATATATATATATATATATATATATATATAGTACAGACCAAAAGTTTGGACACACCTTCTCATTCAAAGAGTTTTCTTTGAAAATTAGTAGATTCACTATGAAAATTGTAGATTCACACTGAAGGCATCAAAACTATGAATTAACACTATGAATGTGGAACTATATATGGAATTATATACATAACAAAAAAGTGTGAAACAACTGAAAATAGGTTCTTCAAGGTAGCCACCTTTTGCTTTGATTACTGCTTTGCACACTCTTGGCAATCTCTTGATGAGCTTCAAGAGGTAGTCACCTGAAATGGTCTTCCAACAGTCTTGAAGGAGTTCCCCGGGAGATGCTTAGCACTTGTTGGCCCTTTTGCCTTCTGTCTGCAGACCAGCTCACCCCAAACCATCTCAATTGGGTTCAGGTCCGGTGACTGTGGAGGCCAGGTCATCTGCGCAGCACCCCATCACTCTCCTTCTTTGATCAAATAGCCCTTGATGCCTTCAGTGTGACTCTACAATTTATATTTAAAGTTATATATATTGTTCTGTGTATGTGATTTAAAAGTCTAAATGGGTTGGATTAACCTTTTAACTGCTGTATTCCTTAAAACCTGACTGCCAGAGGGCTATTGTGAATGCATGTGCCCGCTGGGCACAGTATACCTGATGCCACCGAGGTAGTGTTGCACAGATGGCTTGAGCCCGCCATCACTGCTTGCAGCTATATTTAGGGCCCGAGCAGCGATGGTGCGAGGACCCACTTGGAATTGCTTCCTTTATTATTAGGGCCCGAGCACCGTGGTGCGACGACACTCTTGTATCTGCTTTGTTTATTATTATTAGGGCCCGAGCACTGCAGTGCGAGGACCCTATTGGAATTGCTCCGTATCTTCTTCTTCTTCTTCTCCATAATGAATCACATTTTTGAGGGCCTAAAGATGCTCCAAAACTCACGAAACTTTGCACACGCATCAGGACTGCAACACAATAAAATTTGCCATTGTGTGCTAATCATGCTAGAAATATTTTCAAACATTCTAACAACGCTTGCTAAAGGATGCTATTAATACTATGAAATAGGAAGTTGTTGTAACTCATGCATACAATTCCCAATCTGACCCAAACTTCACATGTTTTATAAGACTCCTGGCCTGAACACAACTAAAGGCCAATATTCAATTATAAGTATAGTGCCGCCTGCTGGCAACAGGAATGACTTATTTTATACTAACTTAAACATGAGATGTCTGATCTGCCTGAAACTTTGCATGTTTGGTAAGAGTCCTGGCCTAAAGACATTTACATGGCGATATTCAGTTATAATCATAACGCCACCTGTTGGCAGCAGGAAATGTGGCAAAAATATTTACTATTTTATGAGCATATGGCCCAACGTTCACGGTTCCTCCTATGGGCACTGGGTGGTGGTGAGCCCGGGTGCGAGTCACAAAAGCCACAAAACTTTGCACACACCTCCGAACTGGTGAAGATTTACGTCTGATATGGGTTTCAGAAGTGGGCGTGGCAAAATGGCTCGACAGCGCCACCTATACACGTTCAGCAGCGTGCGCCTCGAGCTACGTTTTACGCACATGTATGAAAATCGGTACACACGTAACACACCAATACCTACAAAAAAGTATATTGGAGCAAAATCCGAAACCCAACAGGAAGTCGGTTATTTTTAATTTTATGATCAAATTTTGTGTCATTTTTGTCATTTCCGTACGTTGTATTTTAACGAACTCCTCCTAGAGATTTATTCAGATGAATACCAAATTTGGTGTGCCTAATCTAAAGGCCTTTGCAATGTTAAATTGCAAAGATTTTGAGTTTTCGTTAAAGGGCGTGTCCGTGGCGGCCTGGCGAATTTCGATGATTCGCCATGAAAAATGAAGTTGCTATAACTCAGACATACAATGTCCAATGTGCCCAAATCTTCACATGTTTAATAAGACTACTGACCTGAACATATTTACATGCCCATATTCAGTTATAGTCATAGCGCCACCTATAGGCAACAGGAAGTGATATATTTTACACTTCGACAGGCTACTCCTTGAAATTTTTTGACATCAATGTCTTTTTAAAGGTCAGTCTAATCTAAAGGCCTGTGCAATGTTAAATTATGGAGATCTTGGGTTTTCTTGAAAAGGCGTGTCCATGGCACTGTGACAAAGTTCAAAGTCAAAGGGAATAAAACTTGTTGTAAGTCAGGCATAAAATGTCCGCTCTACCCCAAACTTCACATGTGTGATAAGAGTCCTGGCCTGAACAGATCTGAATGCCAATATTCCATCGGGTGTGGCAAAATGGCTTGATAGCGCCACCTATACACTTTCAATGGAGTTCGCCTCGAGCTATGTTTCACGTACATGTACGAAAATCGGTACACAAATGTAACACACCAATACCTACAAAAAAGTATCTTGGTACGATATCCGAAACCCAACAGGAAGTCAGTTATTTAGAATTTTCTCTGCAAAATTGGCATTGTTTTTGCCATTTTCAGGGGTTGTACTTTAATGAACTCCTCTTAGAGATTTATTCAGAGCAACACCAAACTTGGTCCGTTAAATCTAAAGGCCTTTGCAATGTTAAATTGCGAAGATCTTGAGGTTTCGTTAAAGGGCGTGTCCATGGCGGCCTGACAAATTTCGATCTTTCGTCATGAAAAAGGAAGTTGCTGTAACTTAGACATAGAATGTCCAATCTGCCCCAAACTTCACATGTTAGTTAACCCTCTTGGCGCCACGGTCGAGTTTACTCGACAAGATGCGGCACTGAATAAAACGGCCGATTTTGTCAAATAGGGTGTCATATTTCATGCAACCTCCCCTGCACCAGATAGCAGACATGTAATACTTCATCTCTGACTGAAAAAAACGTCATGGTCCTATACAAAATCTTCGAGATAGAGCGCATTGAATCAGTGGGAAAAAAGCGGAGCTTGTGTGAGAGTGAGCCATTTTATCTGACCAATATTGTCAACGTCAGCGAGTATTGGCATTAGATTATTATTATTATCATTATTATTATTTTCTGATGGCATCAATAAAGCTTCAATAAAGCCCCAATGAGGTGTTGGGACTTCTATTCGCGGACACTGATTCTGAAGGGGAATATCTGCATTCAGAAGATGACGGCGATACTGAAAGTGAAAGTATAGCCACCAAGCACAGATGGTGAATCCTTTGCCCAATGTAAATAAATGTTCCTTTGCCAAATGTCAGAGGTGTGAACAATGTTTGCCGGGGTCGGAGTGTTCATCGCAAAATTAGCAGGCGTGTTATTGTTGCGGGGACGAGGCGGGAGATTTTTACCGCACTAGACATGTATATTTGTCTTCTGACCGCACCTCTCAGCAATTGCGGCGACAGTATTGTAGTGGAGACTTTGTCTAATGCCACTGGGTATGTTAGACGAGGTCGAAGTATTCATAGGACAGTTAGGAGGCAAGGTGGGGAGTCACAATGACACTGACAGTAGTCCGAGATGTGCACACTCGGCGCGTGCGCGAGGCAGATATGGCCGCGCTGCTCATAGCAGAAGCAGAGGCGATGTGACACGGGGCATAGATTTTGAACTAAACAGGTCTTGTCTACTTGTGTTTGTGTGTCATATGAATAATATATATGTGCCCCATACATGGAATCAGAGTGTCTGCTGCATGTAGTAAACTGAAAATCCCAACCGCTACATACATTCGGTTTGTTTCTACCATTTATTAGTAATGATTTACATAGTTTGTTTACTACTTACTATTTACCTGAGAATTCAGTATTGTGCAATATAGCACACAGAAGGTGAGGGACATTTTTTGGGGGAAAGAAGTAATGCATTTTATCATTTAAACGTGACTTTTCATGAAAATTCTATAATTCAAGATGACCACCCCCATATGACGTCATAAAATGCAAATTAGATGGGAAAATAAAATCCCTACATAAACATTGGGTCATCCTTAATATTTTTATAATTTACAGAAGGTCTCTATCTTTTATAAATTTTAACATATAGCCTTTTGAAATTAAGATGTCAAAATCGAAAGTTTTAGGAAAAAACCTCTGGCGCCTAAAGGGTTAAGACTTCTGCCCTTAACAGCTCTACATGCCCATATTCAGTTATAGTTATAGCGCCACCTGCTGGAAACAGGAAGTGAAATGTTTTAAGCTGTGACAAACTACTCCTAGAAATCTTTTGACATTAATGTATTTTGTGGTCAGTCTAATCTAAAGGCCTGTGCAATGTTAAATTGTGGAGATCTTGAGTTTTTGTTAAAGGGCGTGTCCATAACGCCATGACAAAATTTGATGTCTCCCCACAGCAAGAGAAGTTGTTGTAACTCAGGCATAAAATGTTCAATCTTCCCCAAACTTCACATGTTCGATAAAAGTCCTGCCCTGAACACATCTGAAGGCCAATATTCCATTATAATGATAGCGCCACCTGCTGGCAGCAGGAAAATTGGCACATATATGGAATAAACATTGATACATTCTACTAATATTTATGAGTTTAAATGCATAGTTCTCACCGTTCACCTATTTACTAAAGCCACTCGCTGCCGGTGAGCCCGGGTGCGAGGGCCCGTTCATCACTGCTTGCAGCTTTAATTAGGGGCCAAGCACTGAAGGTGCGTAGGCACCTATTGTTTTCGTTGGCGTTCTTCTTCTTCTTCTTCCGCCGCAAGTCTAAGGCAGCCCATAGAACCGATTACGGGAAAGGTGTATAATTTGGCACACTGATAGAGGACAGTCCCAACATTAACTATAGCAAATTTGAAGTCTCTAACTCCTACTCTCTAGCGCCACCACTTGTCCAAACTTTCAATGTTTGTATGCTGATAACTTTTGAACCGTAAGCCAGAAAATTTAAATTATTTTTTTCCTCTGAATCCTTGGCTCATGCCAAGTCGAATGAACCATACAATTCATAAATCGCAAGGTTTAGTTTTTTCGCTATTTTCGATTGTTCGAAAAACCTACTTTTTCAAACTCGTCCTAGACGGTTACTCCGATTTTCACGAAAATTGGCTCAGACGATCTTCAGACAATGCTGGCTAAAAGTTATGGAATTCAAGTTGATTAGTCTAACCGTTCTCGAATGACACGTGAAAAAATTTGACAAAAAGCACGCAAAAATAAACGTGAGGCTATATCTCGGCAACGGTTCAGCGTTTTGCGACCAAACTTGGTGTGTGTTATAATAGGCATGATCTGAGACTACCTGCAGTGTTTTGACACAGCGCCACCTAGTGGTCAGGAGATATGAGAAATGCATATTTTGGCTTATAACTTCTGAATGGTTTGGCCAAAAATCACAAAACTGGTCTCTTTAGATTCAGTGAGTCATGTCGAGTCGAATGATATAAATTTTTTCTGTGTCGGCCATTTTAGGCGTCAGCCATTTTGAATTATGTTTTAAAATGCTGTATTTTTTGAACGCAGCATGGCATCGTTACGAAAATAATTACAAATATATCCGGCTCAATGCCCTGAAGGTACTCAAAACGTTTGGTGGCAGTGCCACCTTGTGGCCAATAGTTCTAATGAAATATCTCATAAATGCTAATAACTTTTGAATAAATTAGACTATTAAAATTAAGATGGTCTCACTACATTCTGTGGGTCATGCCGAGAGCATTGATACCAATTATGCAAAAATTGGCCATACTTCCTGTCCACCATTTTGATTAATGTTAAAAACCTACTTTTTCGAACTCCTCCTAGACCGTTAGTCCGATTTTCACCAAATTTGACGTGGATCATCTTTAGACCATGCTGGCAAAAAGTCATGGATTTCGTGTCGATATACGAAACGATTCTCATTTAGTGCATCAACGAATTTGCTGGAAGGGTGCCAAAATGCTTTTGAGGCTGTATCTCTGCAACGCTTTGACATATTTGCCCCAAACTTTGTATGTGTCATCGCCACCTCACACTGACCACGCCACAGAAATTTGGTAACAGCGCCACCTATTGATCAAGAGTAACCCACCCAGCAAAAACTCGTTGAAAAGACGTCGAAAAGACGTCATTGGCAGTCGTCTAAACAACGTTAAAATTTAGTTGAAAAGTGAAAGGTGAAACGACGTCTTTTTCATGTCGTCAAAAAGACGTCTATAAATAGACGTCCAAATTACGTTTAAATGTGGTTGAAAAGTGAAAGGTGAAACGACGTCTTTTTCAGGTCGTCAAAAAGACGTCTATAAATAGACGTCCAAATTACGTTTAAATGTGGTTGAATAGTGAACGGTGAAAAGACGTCTTTTCCAGACCTAATTACAACCATGAATTATTTGTCATATTCCTAATTAGTGAAAATAAGACAATTCACAGTATATTGACACATTTATTGACACATTACATCTTTCATGTAAAATCTTGATCACATCTTAAGCTTCTTTTGATTAAACAGACCGTAAAAACTGTAATATTGTGAAATATAACTACAGAAATAATTGTTTTCTATGTGGATGCATTGTAGAATGTAATTTATGCCTGTAAACTGAAATTTTTAACACAATTACTTCAGTCTTCAGTATTACATGATCTTCAGAAATCATTATAATATACTGATTTGCTGCTCAAGAAACATTTCTGATTATTATCAGTTTAAAACCGTTGTGCTGCCAAATATTTTGTGGAAACCATTACATTTGTCCATATTTTTTTAATAGACCTTGCAAAAGAGTAGTATTTATTTAGATTTTTTTTTTTTTATCAATTTAAAAGGCTTTACTATAAACTTATCAAATTAATCCATGTTTCTGTATAAATATATTTTTTCAAGACAAATAAACTATGACCAATTATAACCACATTAGAACAACCAAAAATTTTAATTCTGTCATTAATTACTTACCCTCATGTTGCCCCAAACCCATAACACCCTTTTGTGCAGAATACAAATTAAGATATTTTTTTAACAGATGCCTTGTGTACAAAAAAAAAACAAACAAACAATAACAACAGCAAAAATAATCTATTCAGAAATTATGACTCCCCAATGGATTTTCACAAAAGCACCAAAAGCGCCAGCTCTCACGCCAATGCAACACTGATGCATCATGGTGCTTGTGTGAATGTGTTATTTTATATAAAGAAAATAATCTCAAATTTCATTAAAAAGTTCCGCATTTATGTTTCAAGGATGAACAAAAGTCTGGTTTGGAACAACATAAAGGTGAGTGAGGAAAATCTTTGGTTAAACTAACACATTAGGTAAATGGGGTTCCCACAGGGGCACCAGTAGATCTCTGCCTGATCTCTGATCTTCTGCTTCTTCTGCTCCTTCCTCCGTCCCAATTCTGGATTAATGAGCCACGGCAGATGTTTCCACTTTGAATGCTTTAGCCTCGCTCTTTTTTCTGCAGCATCTAAAGTGAGAAAGAAAACCGTAACTAAAATGTAAATTAATAATAAAAAAACAATGTTTGTCCAAAATGTACAAATTAAAGTGTACTCATTCTTTATGAGGGATTATTAACTAATCAGTATGTCAGGGGTTGTCAGCTCTGGCCATTAAGGTGAGACTTAGGTCTCTGCAGAGTAAAAGTGGGCGTTTATGACTTTGTGGGTGTTTTCAAACTGCTGGGTGTTTCTAAATCATGCAATCAAAATGATCCCCCTTACCTAAACCCCACCCTAAACCTACCGTCACTATGATGTCAGCCAATCAGGTATCATGGTCTAAAAACACCCTGATCTGGTAACTCCCATTACTTTAGTACAGAGACATATGCTTGGATTAAGGTCCACTGTCATGCAGAGTTTACGTCTCAATCAGCTTCACAGTTTGCCAAGTTGTGAATATATTGTGTACACAAATGTAGGTACTGGTAAGCACTGTGGCTCACTATACACTGGTGACTATCTCTGTCCTCATTGTACAACATCACTACTGACATTAATGCACAACAATAAAACTGATATCTTACTTTAATGCTATTTACAGCACATTATGATGAATACTTTATTACATGTATGTGCAAGATTTAATTAATAAATTAATTGGAAATGTTTACTAGATTAGACATTACCTGTCTAGTGATATGTTTATGCTGAAATATATTATTGGTTTGTGTTTTAAAATCTATTACGTGTTTTCTTATAGCGAATTATCAGTGCACCGTAAAATGAAAATAGTGATTGAGGCAGCCACTGAGTACTGAGCAACGGACCTGAGTGAAGCACACCCAGTGTTTACGTCCACACCTGATCAAACTCACCTGTCTGTGACTTATAGTTAGCAAAACTGAAGACCTTGATTAATGTGTTCAGGTGCACTGCACTAGGTTGGTGCAAAACTCTGCATGTAAAAGGACCTTGTGAGACAATGTTGAGATCTCCTGCAATATGTTCTGAACATTCACTATAAAGAGACAGAATGACTTACAACACTGGTGTCCAGTCCTGGGCTGGAGGACCACCGTTCTGCAGAGTTTCTGCTGATCCTTGATCGGCTGCTCAGGTCTGCTTAACTGGGGTTGGAGCTTAATTATGAAAAAAGAGAAGACAACCAATATTATAATGTTAAAAATTTAAACAACGTTAAATAATTTGATCCATAAATATGCACAACATCTGAAAATGCACAAAGATGAGAAGAAAGAACTTTCAACATTGAAAAATAAGAAGCAATATTAAATCACACATGCATTTTCTTTTCTTCTTATTATTCCTCTTGCAATAAGTTTATTCACAATTACCTTGTGGTTTATCAATGATTTTCAGTCTCTGAAATAGAAAAGATCCATCAATGATGAACTATTATTTACCCCGTTTATATCTGCGAGGTGTTCATAACACATTTTACCAGTGTGTTAAGATCAGTAATTATGACTGTCGAATGTCTGACTTGACTCAATGTATTCTGCCCCCAAACATATGATTAGACTATCAGTCGAATATCGGCAAGATTCAAAAATTCTGATTCAACTATGAAAAACCTTAGTCAAGGACACCCCTAGTAATTTCAAATATTACTATTTTACTGTATTTTAATCAAATAAATGCAGCAGTGGTGAGCATAAAAGATTTATTTTAAATACATTTTTAAATAATATTTTCTATTTCTCTTCCACCTTTATTTGATCCTTTAACTTTAACACTCACTATTCTAATTCTATTCTTAAAAAAAATCTAACTACCTTTCTAATCTTTTTGTATTATATTTTCTTTACATTTATTATGCAATTGTGTGTATGTGTGTGTGTACGAGTAAAGACCTCTAACTAGCTTGTTCTACTCTTTTTTTTAATTCTGTTTTCTCTTTATTTATTATATTATTTAAAATCCCATGCTATGGTGTACCGTGTTAAGCTAACTGAGACTTGTTATAGCACTATAACATTGCTTATATATCATTGCTCTTGTTTTTGATTGCTTCCACTGTCTTAATCTGTAAATCGCTTTGGATAAAAGAGTCTGCTAAATGAATAAATGTAAATGTAAATACATGATAAATCTGACCCTTAAACGTTTGAATAATAGTGTATGTCTGAGGTATTACTTACTAGTTATATGTTTCATAATGTCTAAAAATGTTCTTCAGCTGGATACAGGCACGGCCATCAGCATGGAAGAATCTAGAACATAAACAATCTGTCATTCTGTCAATCTGTCTAAGCCAACAATATTTATTATACAATGCCATGTTTATTATAAATAAACTATAGCAGAGGTGAAATGCAGAAAAGAAAATTAATTTACAGATTATACAAAAAAATTAAAAGAATAATAACAGAATTTAAAGTTTTAGGTTTACTAATCGATTAATACTCTTACAGTGTGGACATCAAAATAACTAACAGGCAAACAAACACAAACACACACAAACATTATGAAAATATTATATAAACACATACATATATAAGAAAATTACAGATTCATGCTGATGTAGGCGAAATATATTGTGAAAAATGCACATAAAGTTACCTCTTGTAGTTACCATTACAGTTGAGATGCTAACGGACTTTTCATGAAGACACTGACCATTTCTATAAACTACATTTTCAACGAAAGCGTGTCATTTACATGAAAGAAAGTTTCAGGGACACTTTTATGTAACATTTGTGTAATTTAGGGATTAAACTTACCTGAAATTAGTGAAAACAACCATGAGAGACAGCGTCTGTTCAGCTGCTTGACGGTTGAGCTGAGCCCCGTTTCCATGGTGATTCCAGTACAGCGCGTGACCATCAAGTGTTTTCAAAATATATTTAAATATATTTAACAGTGCGATCAGACATGATGTCTAATTTCTTCACTAGTTTATGTTAATGGCTTTGTGGTGCGAAATAAAAAAAAAAATTTCTGCTAAATTTGGACTAAAGCCCATTTACATCTATTTTTGGGCTAAATTAAAAAAAAAAAAAAAAAAGACGTTAAATGTCGCTTTTTGGGCTTAATTTGGACCAAATCCGACGGACCAAACGAAGACCAATTTTCAACGTCGCTTTTTGGGCTTAATTTGGACCAAATCCGACGGACCAAATGAAGACCAATTTTCAACGTCGCTTTTTGGTCTAAAAGATGGCCATGACTGGCCGACTTGATTTAGACCAGAAAACGACGTCCAAATGACGTCTGGTGCTGGGTGGGAATAAACCATTCATTAACAATGAATATTTACACTTTTAAAAATGCTAATAACTTATTATTGCATTAGCATATTGCATTAAAACTGGATTCAAAATATTCCCTGGCTTATGCCGATAACATAGAAACCAAATATGCCATAGTAAGCTGAACTTCCGGTCCGCCATTTTGATTTATGTTGAAAACCTACTTTTTCAAACTCCTCATCAACCGTAGGTCCGATTTTCACCAAATTCGAATCAGATGATCTTCAGACTATGCTGACACAAAGTTATGGATTTTGTGTCGATAGACAAAAGCGTTTTTGCATAATACAGCAACGAAGTTGAGGCACAATGAGAAAATGACACTTGAGGCTGTATCTCTGGAATGCTTTGGTATATTAACACCAAACTTTTTGTGTGTCATTAAAAAGTAACACAGAGTACACCAAATAGATTTTATAACAGTGCTGCCTATTGGTAAAACTTGATAAGCCAAGTAATCATGCTAGTAGAGCTGGTATTTTTTATTTTTTTTTAGCCATTTCAATTACAATAATCCTAAAATTGCTGTTATTGTTCATTAATGCATTTGGTGTGATGCTCCATGCCATGCTTAGCTCCTACATTTGCCGTTACAGTGCTTGGCCCCGTAATTGCTGCTTGCAGCTATATTTATTATTATTATTATTATTATTATTCAGCTTCCCCAAAATGAATCGCATTTTTGAGGGCCTAAACATGCTCGAAAAGTCATGAAACTGTGCACACACCTCAGAACTGGCGAAAATTTACTTCTGATATGGGTTTCAGAAGTGGGTGTGGCATAATGGCTCGACAGTGCCACCTATACACATTCAACAGTGTGCGCCTCGAGCTAAGTTTCACGTACATGTATGAAAACTGGTATACACATGTAACTCTCCAATACCTACAAAAAAGTATCTTGGAGCAAAATCTGAAACCCAACAGGAAGTCAGTTATTTTTAATTTTATGAGCAAATTTTGTGTCATTTTTGTCATTTCCATGCGTTGTATTTGGTATGCCTGATATAGAGGCCTTTGCGATGTTAAATTTCGAAGATCTTGAGTTTTCGTCGAAGGGCGTGTGTGTGGCGGCCTGGCGAATTTCGATGATTCGCCATGAAAAATGAAGTTGCTATAACTTAGACATACAATGTCCAATCTGCCCCAAACTTCTTATAGTCAGTTATAGTCATATCGCTACCTATTGGCAACAGGAAGTGACATATTTTACGCTGCTTCAAACTACTCCTAGAAATTTTATGACATCAATGTCTTTTTTGTAGTCAGTCTAATCTAAAGGCCTGTGCGATGTTAAATTGTGAAGATCTTGAGTTTTCGTTAAAGGGCGTGTCCATGGTGCGGTGACAAAGTTCGATGTCTCGCCATGGGAGTAGAATTTGTTGTAACTCAGGCATAAAATATCAGATATTGCCCAAACTTTACATGTTTGATAAGAGTACTGACCTGCACACATCTGGAGGCCAATATTCCATTGGGTGTGGCAAAATGGCTCGACAGCGCCACCTATACACATTCAATGGAGTGCGCATCGAGCTACGTGTCACGTACATGTACGAAAATCGGTACACACATGTAACACACCAATAGCTACAAAAAAGTATCTTGGTTCAAAATCCGAATCCCAACAGGAAGTCGGTTATTTTTAATTTTCCCTGCAAAATTGGTGTTGTTTTTGCCATTTTCAGGGGTTGTACTTTAATGAACTCCTCCTAGAGATTTATTCAGATCAACTCCACACTTGGTCAGTGTAATCTTAAGCTCTTTGTGATGTTAAATTGCGACGATCTTGAGTTTTCGTTAAAGGGCGTGTTTATGGCGGCCTGACAAATTTCGATGTTTCGCCATGAAAAAGGAAGTTGCTGTAACTCAGACATACAATGTCCAATCTACATGCCCATATTTAGTTATATGCATAGCGCCACCATTAGGGCCCGAGCACCGATGGTGTGAGGACCCTCTTGGAATTGCTCCATTTATTAGGGCTCAAGCCTGGAGGGCGAGAGCCCTATTGTTTTCCTTAGGATTATTTTTTATTATTGTTATTATTATTATTTTTTTTCTAACGTTACGGGGGCTTTTGGGGTCCTTAACATGCTCGGAAACTCTTGAAAATTGGCACACAGATTGGAACCTGCGGCCATTAGGGCCAAGCAGAGACTGATACACGGGCGTGGCACAGGGGCTCTACAGCACCCCCTGGAACAATGAGGGGCATATATCATACATACTTGCACGTAGACACATGAAACTCGGTACACATGTAGATCTCATCAAACCAAACAACTTTCGTACTGCATGTCATAGGCTCCGCCCAACAGGAAGTTGGCTATTAAGGGGTTTAGTTTTATATTTTTGTCAAAGTTGTGGGGGCTTTTGGGGTCCCTAACATACTCAAAAACTCTTTAAAATTTACACACTTTGGAATCTGTGCCCTTTAGGAGCCAGCAGAGGCTGGGACCCGGGCGTGCCACAGGGGCTCTATGGCGCCCCCTGGAACACAGTCATAAATGTTGATGTATAGCTCACACTTACTTGCACATATTCATATGAAACTCAGTACACATATAGATCTCATTGTGCCGAACAATTTCCGTATTGCATGTCATTGGGCTCCGCCCAACAGGAAGTCAGCTATTTAGAGTTTGTAAAAAGCGCATGCTCTGGAATTTGATATACTTGTCATAGGATTTTTACCAGATTGCCACCAAACTCGGTCAAGATGATCTCAAGACATTGGGGATGAAAAATTGCCAGGGGATATTTGATATGTCGAAAGGTTTGCTCGTGGCGAGTCGTTGAAATTATGGCGAGAAATGAGAAACAGGAAGTGTCTAATACCATCCACATACATTTCCTGATTTTAATCAAACTTCATCAGATTATTCATTGTATGATGTCGATTGCATATATGTGACTATTAGGAGTCAAAGTTATAGCGCCACCAACTGGCAGCAGGAAGTGTGTCATTTTCAAAATGCTTTGAATTCAGCATCTTATTTTTACTCGATTTGCTTCAAACTACAAATGCAATACAGAAATGGATAAGTTAAGACTTGACCATTGTACAAAAAATGCTGACTGGGTCATGAGGTCAGAAAAGAAGAAGAAAAAAAAAACAGGTCGAGAAGAACTGACAAAAAAAATTGCAAAATAATTAGGAATTAATGTGAAGATTAATTTTTAGTCAATTCTGCAAGACAGGCTTTAAGGAAAGGAGGTGGAATAAAAATTAGTTCCTAAAACTTAATCCCAGATTCTGGAAGATATATTCCTCAAACCATCAGACAAGAGGAGGTGGTGCTGGTCCTTCACGAGTCACTCTAATCTGTTCATAAAGCCTATATATAAAGCCTTAATATATAGTATTTCACAATACTTCATGGTATTCTAATTAAATCATTTTTTGGAATCTTAAGTCTCTCAGAACCTGACACCGAGTAATTCTGGAGACTCCAGGAAAGTGGCAGTTCTGTAAAATGTTGGCGCTGGAGACTAAATGCTCCCTGATAGTTTCACACCTAACACACACACACAAACACACACATTACTCACAGTGACAGAGGGACAGAGTGACATCAGATGTATGATAGTTTTTTAATTTTCTATCATCCATATAGTGTTTTATAGTCATGAAACTATGCATATTTCCTCAGAATGACTTGTCTTCTATGTGTACATTTTTTTTTGAAGTGTTTAGAAGCTGCACTTTAAAAAAAAATAAAAGACATTTACTGGTTCCTTTTTTACTGTTATTTCAAAAAATCACCACGACAAAACCATTCAAGCTATCCAAAATTCATTCACACCTGTTCTGTAAGATAAATTCTTCAAACAGTGGTAAAAGAGGATGTGGTGCTGATCCTTCAAGAGTCACTGAAAACGTATCTGTCCATAAAGCCTATTAAGAATTATTCTTAATATACAGTTCACAATACTTCAGCTTGTTATTCTAATTAAGTGAGGGTCATTTTATCAGTAAAATACATAAAATACATATTATTTTTCTTTGAAAGATCTCTATAAATGATTTAAATCATACTCATTGCTACAATAATTATTTAAAAGTAATCCTATATCTCCATCTGGTGGCCATTATTGGCACTAAGAATTGCAAGCTTGATTTATAAGTTATGATAGTTTTAATTTTATGCTGGCTCTTGAAAATGATAAAGCTATGAAACTTACAGTGCTTCCTTCAAATGATGACTTCTACGTATATAAAAAATTATGAAGAGTTGGAATGTTTAAAGATATAGTAAAATAACTATTGTATTTTTTATGTTACTTTAATAAATCGCTATGGCCACACCATTTAAGGTATCCTAAACCCATTCGCAATTTAACATCTTCAGTATATTGGCTTCATGTTGAAAAAGTTTGGTGTGAACTACTTGTGTCTTCTTGGAGGGATATGAATTAATTTACAGGCTGATTTTATCATGAATCCACAATACAATTTCTGAGTTCTGTATCAATCTGTGTTGTTGTTTGTTTATTTTTTTTATTTTTATTTTTCATAGGAAGATAACTGACCCTTTACTCTTCTTTTTAATAAATGTGCTTATAAACCAAGAACAAGCTATTTATAGCTGTATTTATAAACTGCTTACTACTGACTATTAATATTGGGACAAGGCTTTATAAAGCATAAACTGATTATTTACTAATGAGTGCAGTTATTATAAAGTGTTATCAATGCATTTGCTAATGTTAACAAATTAGGCATTATTTTACAGTGTTATCAAATCCCTTAAATGATTTGTAAGTGTTTTGTAATGATTTTATTGACCTACAAGCATTTGTGAAAGTTCTGCTTGCATTACAGCTTAGTCTTGATCTGTGAGCTGAACAGTTTTACTGTTACATCCATGAGATTATGTCAATTAAAAAAAAATATATATCATGTCACAGGATGTCATAGGTCAGTATCAAATGAGTTTGAAATTATTATTTGCAGCACAAATAAGGTTTTTTAGGAATTTTAAAAATGCCTAAATCTGTCAGAAAGCGATAAGGCCTAAGATTTCTATGTGAGTGGCTAAATTTATTTGTTTTTATAACTATAATGCATAAACTATGAAATTATACAAAATTTATAAAAAAAGTACAACAGTTATTGTTTTCCAATGTTTTTTTATTTATTTATTTTATTTTTTATTTTTTGGATTTACATTTAAAAAAATTAGCCTACTGCAATCATTCTATACAGCTTGAATAAAACCTGTTAATATTTATTATAGACCACTGTAACTGTGTATAATCTAACAAACAAGTTTATTATGAAAATAAAAGTGTGTACACCAGATAAATTGGACGATAAAGAAATTGCTAACAATAGTATAATAGAGCATGTTTTAGGTTTTTAGGCGTTTAGATGCAGAAATGGACAAATCAAATGTAAAATAAAATGTAATTGATTTAATTAAATATAGATGAATTCTTGTTAGAGCAAAATAATAAATGAATAAATAAATACGTACACACATTAAAAAGCAGCCAAGATGAATGAGTTTCATTTTTTATATAGATTAAAATTTAAGACAGAGTCAGATGGTATATGCGGTCACTTAATATTAAAATCCAGTAGATCCACTTCAGATTTATTTCTTATTTTTATGTTCACGTGGTTGTTTTCGTTTATATTTGCCAAGCTATTATGTATTTTGAAATAATCTTGTCCGTGATGTGTTCGTTCGTACGACGAAAGGCAGAATCCTGCAGCTCGAGAGATGTTATTCTGCCAGTCACGCTTTCAAATAGTCTTGCACACTTAAACGGGTCACAAACACCTGCATTTAGCTCTTGTTGTGTTATAATGGGTGTATTGTGTGCATGTATGGCAATATTTTATTTTAAAAAGCTCTTTAACAAGAATAAATTCGTTTGTTTTGAACTTATGACACTGTACGCGCTGATCGGAGGCGGTAATTTCAGATAGGCAGCCGCAAATATTTCATTTTCACACAAACAGTTCAAAAACATCTTAATTTAGCTCTTGGTGTGTTTTAATTGGTGAATTGTGTGATATCGCTGCAATACTTTATTTTTAATAGCTATAAAACAAGAATAAACTCGTTTTTTCTGAGCTCGTCATTCCACACGCTCATGCTCAGAGCAATGATTCAGCTCTCGTATTTCTCACGTATCACTGACCACACATCAATTATTAATGAGCCCTGACCCGGTAATAATCATATATGTTGGTTTAGCTTGTCAGTGTGAATTAAATCTAAGTATTTATTTGTATTTTAACCGATTTAAAAGTGAAACTAAAAGAGAGTCTCCTCCCTTTTTGGGAATTGAACCTGTAGGGGCGCTATTTCTCTCAGACAATGGAAGTCTAAGCACATATATTCAAACAGATGGACAGAGTGAGATGAGATGTCTGACAGTTTTTTAATTCTCTGTTATCCATACAGTGTTGTTAAGTCATGAAACTATGCATATTTCCTCAGAATGACTTTTTCATCTGTATGAAAAAAATTATTTGACGTGTTTGGAAGCTGCAATTTAAAAATACAATACAATTAATGATTCCCTTTTTATGGTCATTACAAAAAATCACCACGGCAAAACCATTCCAGCTATCCAAAACCCATTCACAATTTAAGTTCCTCAATGGTTTTTCAACATGTAGACAAAGTTTGGTGTGTCAAGTGTACTTCTCCTCTGAGCACTATGCATTAATTCACAGAAGAAATTTCCCCAAAATCCGTATTCAATTCAAAATAGCCAAGTTCCTGTTGGTCGTAGCTGATGACTGACCTACACACATCTGGAGGCCAATATTCCATTGGGTGTGGAAAATGGCTTGATAGCGCCACCTATACACTTTCAATGGAGTGCGCCTCGAGCTGCGTGTCACATACATGTATGAAAATCGGTACACATATGTAACACACCAATATCTACAAAAAAGTATCTTGGTACGAAATCCGAATCCCAACAGGAAGTCGGTTATTTTGAATTTTCCCTGCAAAATTGGTGTTATTTTTGCCATTTTCAGGGGTTGTAACGAACTCTATCCTAGGAACTACCAAAAGTCCAACGTTTTGAGACCATAGGGAGCATGATGGTGTGACGGCTCGTAAGAGAGGAGGAAGCAATTGCAGGTAATTAGAATGGTAGTTTATTGATGGTAGAAAATACAGCGAAACTGAAGGATGAATGCACAATCCAGGATGTGGGCAATGGTGACGGAAGGTCTACAGTGGCGTTAGAAGTGCTGGATGGTGGAAGTCGGTGGTGACGGTGTGGACGGTCAATGGATGAAACCAGGAAGTGACCGGAACACTCACACGAAGACGACAACACGAACACAATCCAGAACAATAACACGGGAGACGGTAATCCAACAGGGAGACTGCAACATGAGTGAGGATCTGACAACAGACAGAGAGCGAGGTGAGTATATGTAGCTGAGGGGTGATGAGGATCAGCTGGAGCGAGACAATCAACACCCAGGTGACCACAATCAACTAAACGAGCACATGGAGACAACGTAAGTACAAAAACAACCACAAAACATGACACGGAGGAAACACTGGATTTCCTACCGTGACAGTACCCTCTCCCCTAGGACGTCACCTGACGTTCCCAGCCTGCTTTACCTGTAGATTGTAATCATCTATAAGGTGGTGATCCAATATGTCCCGAGCAGGAACCCAGCTTCTCTCCTCCGGACCGTAACCCTCCCAATCCACCAAGTACTGAAATCCGCGTCCCCTCCGTCTAGAGTCCAGAATACGATTAACCGAATAGGTGGTTTCCCCATTAACGAGACGAGGCGGGGGGGGAACCGGGGCAGGCGGATTAAGACGGGAAGAAATCACCGATTTAATTTTGGACACATGGAACACGGGATGAATCCTCCTGTACGCCGGAGGAAGGCTAAGACGCACGGTTACCGGATTAATAATTTTGGTAATAGAAAACGGGCCAATAAATTTGGGAGCAAGTTTGTTAGAAACGGAACGCATAGGAATATTCTGGGTAGAAAGCCACACTCTTTGACCGACGACGTAACGGGGAGGCTTCGACCGGTGGCGATCGGCCTTAGCCTTGGTGCGCGACCTAGCCTGGAGCAGAGCTCTGCGAGCTCTGGTCCAGGTGCGGTGACACCTCTGGACTAGTGCGTGTGCGGAGGGGACCGAAACCTCGGATTCCGTACTGACAAAATTAGGTGGTTGGTACCCTAAACTACACTTAAATGGAGACATGCCCGTAGATGACACTGGCAAAGAATTGTGTGCGTACTCCACAATTGAGAGTTAGAAGGATCCGCAAGGATCCGTCCTTCTTTCCCACAAAAAAGAACCCCGCCCCCGCTGGAGAAGAGGAAGGGCGGATGAACCCCGTTGCTAGAGAACTTGATATATATTTCTCCATGGCCGCCGTCTCTGGAATAGACAAGGAATATAACTTGCCCTTAGGCGGAGAAGTACCTGGCAATAACTCTATCGCACAGTCATAGGGACGATGAGGAGGAAGAGAATCAGCCCGAGACTTACTGAACACCTCCCTCAGGTCGTGGTACTCCGCGGGCACGTTAGCCAAATCCACTGCCTCCCCCTGAAACACAGACTCAGAAACATTAACACCAGCAGACAAAAGACAAGACAAATGACATTCCTCGCTCCAGCTAACCACAGATCCGAGAAGCCAATCGATCCTTGGGTTGTGTTTCTGGAGCCAGGTGTGACCGAGAACAATGGGGGATAGAGGTGAGTCCGTGATGAAGAATGACATCTCTTCCGTATGGTTGCCAGCTGTGATGAGCGAAACCGGTAGAGTGGTCTGTGTGATGATCGGCAGTTTGTGTCCGTTGAGTGCAAAAGGTGCAATGGGGTGTTTGAGGGAGGTGAGAGGAATGTTGAGCTTCCTGGCGAATTTGCAGTCCATGAAACTGCCCTCGGCCCCAGAATCCACCAAAGCGTGAAGATTAAGTGCGTGGGTAGACCACCGTAGACTCACCGGAAGGAGTGTCAATGTAGATGAGGTCTTCTTGGCAGAGATCCCACCCGATAGTAGCCTCGGTTTTACTATCGGGCTTGGTCTTTTACCGGACAGCGCTGGATGTGATGTTCTTGGCTGCCACAGTATAAACACAGTCCCAGGGATCTCCGCCTGATCCTCTCCTCCCGGGAGAGCCGAGCTCGCCCCACCTGCATGGGTTCAGAATCTCCAGGTGGGCTGACCGCAACTTCTGAGCGCTGACGCTGAGCCTCCGGTCTGGTCGCGAGAACAACTCTCCCCCTCCGTCTGTCGGCTTGGTCGAGTCGGTTGTCTATCCTGATGGTGAAGTCAATAAGACCATTGAGAGAAGTGGGGAGTTCAGCGGCGCGGATATCCTGTTGGATGCGGTCAGCCAACCCATGCAGGAAGTGATCCCACTGCGCCTCTTCGTTCCACTTACACTCCGCCGCCAGGGTGCGGAACTCGATGGCATAGTCGGATACGGACCTCTCTTCCTGGCGTAGATCCGTGAGAAGTCTAGCCGCCTCCCTCCCGGCGACGGAGCGGTCGAAGACTCGTCTCATCTCCACCGAAAGGGTGTGGAACGATGCACAGCAGCTGTCCTGGTTCTCCCACACCGCCGTTCCCCAGAGGGCAGCCCTCCCCGTCAGTAGGGACAAGACGAAAGCCACCTTCATCTCCTCGGTGGTGAACGTGCGGGGCTGTAAGGCGAAGTGTAGAGAACAATGTGACAGAAATGATCGACAAAAGTTTGGCTCACCCGCATATTTCTCAGGAATGGGGAGGCGTGGTTCGGGCTGGGAAATCCCTCCGGAGACGATCGGCGGTGTGGGTGGCGTGGGAGGCGCAGCGGGTGGCGGTTGTTGTTGCTGTTGAGCCTGTAGAGCGAGCTCGGACACCTTCGGCACCATTGCTTGGAAGGCTCGACCCATCTCATCTATCGCCTTGTCTTGGCGCTCCATACGATCAACGACTCTCTGCAGAATGTCCTCTAGATGAGATGGGAAGCGATTGCCTGCTGCTTCCATGATGGTCAGATCCTACTGTGACGGCTCGTAAGAGAGGAGGAAGCAATTGCAGGTAATTAGAATGGTAATTTATTGATGGTAGAAAATACAGTGAAACTGAAGGATGAATGCACAATCCAGGATGTGGGCAATGTTGACGGAAGGTCTACAGTGGCGTGAGAAGTGCTGGATGGTGAAGTCGGTGGTGACGGTGTGGACGGTCAATGGATGAAACCAGGAAGTGACCGGAACACTCACACGAAGACAACAACACGAACACAATCCAGAACAATAACACGGGAGACGTAATCCAACAGGGAGACTGCAACATGAGTGAGGATCTGACAACAGACAGAGAGCGAGGTGAGTATATGTAGCTGAGGGGTGATGAGGATCAGCTGGAGCGAGACAATCAACACCCAGGTGACCACAATCAACTAAACGAGCACATGGAGACAACGTAAGTACAAAAACAACCACAAAACATGACACGGAGGAAACACTGGATTTCCTACCGTGACAGATGGATTGTAAAGTGGTATAAGGCTAGTTAGGTACGCAGGAGCTAAACCATTTAGGGACTCATAGGTAAATAATGATAATTTGTAACTGATACAGAACTTAATAGGTAGCCATTGAAGAGACTGTAAAATTGGGATAATATGATCATAATTTCTTGATCTGGTAAGGACTCTAGCCACTGCATTTTGGACTACCTGTAGCTTGTTTATTGAAGATGCAGGACAACCACCTAGAATTGTGTTACAATAGTCCATTCTAGAGGTCATGAATGCATGAACTAGCTTTTCTGCATCAAAAACAGGTAACATGTTTCGTAGCTTGGCAATGTTTCTAAGATGGAATAATGCAGTTTTTGTAACATGGGAAATATGGTTTTCAAAAGACAAGTGGCACTCTAATATAACAAACTGATTTTTGACTGTAGAGGAAGTAACAGTACATCAATCTAGTTGCAAATTGTAATCTACAAGATTCTGTGTACTGTTTTTTGGTCCAATAATTAATATATCTGTCTTATCTGAATTGAATAGGATAAAATTATTCGTCATCCAATCTCTTACATTTTTAACACACTCTGTTAGCTTAGATAATTTAGAAGTTTTATCCGGTCTCATTGAGATATATAGCCGAGTATCATCAGCATAACAGTGGAAACTAATCCCGTATTTTCTAATAATATTACCAAGGGGCAGCATATTTTGAAAATAGAAGGGGACCTAGGACGGATCCTTGTGGCACTCCATATTTTACTGATGATAAATGAGATGACTCCCCATTTAAATAAACAAAATGGTAGCGCTCAGACAGGTAGGATCTAAACCATCTTAGAGCCTGCCCTTGAATACCTGTATAGTTTTGTAATCTATCTATGAGTATGTCATGATCTACGTTGTTGAACGCAGCACTAAGATCAAGTAAAACTAGCAATGAGATGCAGCCTTGATCTGACGCAAGAAGCAGGTCATTTGTAATTTTAAGGTGACAAAACAATGTGATATTAACCCTAACCATTTAAATAACAGCAGCTTTAAAACATTTTCCATCACACATTTCATCACACAAACACACAGTCAAGAATAGTCCTGCAACAAAGTAGAGGTGTGTGTTTTATCCAGGCAGAGCATTTGCACACAACAGTGTTCATCATTTTATATGTACTGTTTCACCAAAATTGGATTGCAATATCATGGTTTTCAAAAAAACATACTGTAGCTACACAGCGACATACTGAATTATGTCATTGAGCTAGCTGGACACTACGCATTCCTGGCAGACAGAACAGCAAATGACTCCAGCAAGACCAGAGGTGGAGGATTGTGCATTTATGTTAACAAAACTTGGTGTATGAACTCCATTATTGTTGGGAGACACTGCTCATCTAACCTAAAGTTTCTCGTGGTTAAGTGTAGACCTTTTTATCTGCCACAGGAGTTCACTTCCACCATTATAACTGCAGCCTATATTCCACCATATGCTAATGCCAAGCTTTCTATGAACTAACTGCATATGGCCATTAGTAAACAACTGTACAATTAGTAAACGACTGTAATAAACTTAAAAATTGCATGACTATTGTCACCCTTTGAGCTTGATAGCATGGATAGGAAAACTGTATCATCTTCATAATTTAACAACAAAATTAACCTCATAACTTTGACACTCATTTGTATAGAGGATAAAAATAATTGATGATAGAACACAGCCCTGTGGCGAGCCTTTGATGTACAAAGTGTGCCTGATAAATAGATAAATAAATAGATTAATCTGAACCCTTTACTCCCTACAAATTTTAAAAAATCCAGGATCCATAAAGTTGGCCCGTGACTAACATTGAACTAATTTACAAATTTGGGATCATTTAATTATCCTAGTTAATTATTAATCTGATTCATTGTATTAAATTCTGAGAAAAAGTCATTAAACAGCTATCTGTTGTTGATCATTTGAAATCAGAAGTGGCTTATATGAAAGGCAAATGGCTCTAGATTACGCTTATTTTAGCAAAATAAAATCCGATCATGCCTTGATTTTTAATTATTTAATTAGGACAGAAAGGTCAGACTTTGCTTAGACAAAAGTCTTGTCATTTAACAGAAATAATGTACAGTACAGAGCATAAAGTCATGGTGCAGTGGGAAAATAATTAACATTGTGTATGACTGCCATGAGCTTTGGAGGACTGTATCCATACGTCTCGGCAATGACTCAAAAAACTAATTAATAAAGTCATTTTGGAATGGCAAAGAAAGCATTCTTGCGGGACTCCTAGAGTTCATCAAGATTATTTGGTTTCATCTTCACTGCCTCCTCCATCTTACCCCAGACATGCTCAATAATATTAATTCCTGGTGATTGGGCTGCCAATCCTGGAGCACCTTGGCCTTCTTTGCTTTCAGGTCAAGTCAAGTGACCTTTATTTATATAGCGCTTTAAACAAAATACATTGCGTCAAAGCAACTGAACAAAATTCATTAGGAAAACAGTGTCAATAATGCAAAATGACAGATATAGGCAGATCATCATTGAATTCAGTGATGTCATCTCTGTTCAGTGTCTGTGCATTTATTTGCAATCAAGTCAACAATATGGCTATAGATGAAGTGACCCCAACTAAGCAAACCAGAGGCGACAGCGGCAAGGACCAAAACTCCATCGGTGACAGAATGGAGAAAAAAACCTTGGGAAAAACCAGGCTCAGTTGGCGCGCCAGTTCTCCTCTGACCAGACGAAACCAGCAGTTTAATTCCAGGCTGCAGCAAAGTCAAATTGTGCAGAAGAATCATCTGTTTCCTGTGGTCTTGTCCTGGTGGCCATCTGAGACAAGGTCTTCACAGGGGATCTGTATCTGGGGCTCTAGTTGTCCTGGTCTCCGCTGTCTTTTAGGGATGTAGAGGTAGGTGGCGATCCAACATCTGGTCTGGATACAGACTGGATCTGGTGGCTATGGTGACCTCGGAATAAGAGAGAAACAGACTAATATTAGCATAGATGCCATTCTTCTAATGATGTAGCAAGTACATCGGGTGTTATGAAAAGTGTTCCCAGTTCTGGTTTACCTATTTAACCCCTTATCAGTCACCCCCCATTTTTGACATGGAGACAGAAATGACATACCCAAAATAAAAAGGTTTCTGCTCATGATTCTTTCTGACATAGATACATGATCAACATTTGTTCACAAAGCTGACACTCAAAGTTTACTGTTCAGGAATC